>NW_022436956.1:16153517-16164341 GCF_009761245.1 Sapajus apella
CGGGAAGCTGAGGCGGAAGAATCGCTTGAACCCAGGAGGCGGAGGTTACAGTGAACCGAGATTGCGCCACTGCACTCCAGCCTGGCGACAGAGCAATACTCCATCTCAAAATAAATAAATAAAAAATAAAAAATCCAAATTGTGCTTACTGAAGACTGCAGTAATTTCTTCTTAAAGAAAATACTGGCCGGGCGCGGTGGCTCACGCCTGTAATCCAAGCACTTTGGAGGCCAAGGCGGGCGGATCACCTGAGGTCGGGAGTTCAAGACCAGCCTGACCAACATGGTGAAACCCAGTCTATTAAAAAAAAAAAAAAAAAAAAAGAAAGAAAAGAAAATACTGTGTTCTCCTACAAGACCTTTCTTAGACTGTGAGCAACTTGGGAACAATGATTATTACCTTCGTGTTCCGTGTGCTTTGTAGAGGAAGGCACTCACTAAAAACTGCTTTGTTCAACGTAACCACTTAAGAATTGGACACGCCGTGCTCAGCCCCTAAGGGGCGCTGTGCTCTTCCAAGGAGCGAAGTGACCGGCGGGAGTAAGCTACGTGACCGGCGGTAGTAAGCTACATCCCCGGGGTGTGGGGCTGCAAACTGCCCTCGCCGGCAAGCGAAGATGCAGGCGAAGACCACGCCCCCGACTGCCGCGCATGCGCAGCTCCCGCTGGCCCCGCCCCGTCCTCCTCGGCCTCCTGCCTCTGTTCAGGTAGGGGGCGGCCTGCGGGGGAGGGGCATCACCTAAGGGCGGGGGCTCTCAGGTCCCGGGGCTCCGTTGTTGGCGAACCCCAACTTCCGGTAAGACCCGGAGCTGTTCTTGCAGCTCCGGAGACAATTCATGGGTCTGGGGGCCACCGAGGCGCTGCCGGTGACCAGCACACGACCCCTTTCTATCGCTCCAGTCCTGTGGTCTCCGCACCTCTCCAGCTCCTGCACGTCGGCCCGGTGGTTCCCAGCCCCACAATCGGGTGTCCAGGGTAGCGTGAAGACCCTGGGCTGGGCAGGTGCCAGGAGCCCGCCACCTTTCCTCCTCCCCCTCCCGCTGCCTGGCCCTCCCCTACCAGGCTGAGCCGCTGGGTGCCAGGAGCACGGGGTCTCCAGGAGAATACGTGCGATCGTCCGCTCCGCGTGTGCCTACGCCTTCTGCTCCATTTGCTTTCCCAATTGAGCGGAAAAGCTGGGGCATGTTGCCGGAACCCTGGGCAGGACGGTTGTGCACTGCAGCCCGACGCCTGCCGGGGCACCTTCCCGCCCAGACTGCCCAGTCCCTCTGGTTGCGGCCCCTGCCAGCGTCCCCCAGGTTGGAAACCAGACCCTGCAGCCCCCAGCCAGCCTGAAGGAAGCCCAGACTGACGTAACAGGGTAATGGGGACCCATCAGGACCTCAGCCCTTAGCGGGACTTTCCATGTGACACCGTGGGACTCGAACTGGGGGATCCCCCTTGCTTACAATTACAGGGGACAACTGTAGGAAACCGTTATATCTATTATGTGCTAAGGATTGAGAGTTCCAGGGATTGAGGCCGGCTCTAGAAGGCTTAGAAGTGAGACAGCTGGGGTATTTGTATGACAGTTTGTTTTGGTGGGGTGGTGGAGTGCGTGTAGAAACTAACCTAGTGCCAACTGCAGTACCTGTCCGCTAGTAAGTTAATAAGTCTTCCGTGAATGAATAGAGAAGGTTCTGTGACTGAGGAAGCAGGGCTAGAGAGGACTTTTCTGCTCATCCCACCCCTTCCTCCCCTGGGCTCATGCAGACAAAAGTAATTAGGTTGAACCTTTAATCAAAGCTGGTTTCACAGGCAAGCAGACATGACAGAGGAGGTAAAGGCAGAAATCCTGGGGACACAGGGTGCTGGCCTGGCTCAAAAGCATGCCTGCTTCTGGGACCTCCTCCACCCCCTACAGTTTGGTGCTCAGTAATCTGTGTTCTCTGTCTCCCTTAGGACACTGGGTCCCCTTGGAGCTGCCCCAGGCTTAATGATTGTCCAGAAGGTGGCTATAAAGGGAGCCTGGGAGGCTGTGTGGAGGAGGGAGCAGAAAAAACCCAACTCAGCAGATCTGGGAACCGTGAGAGCGGCAAGCAGGAACTGTGGTCAGAGGCTGTGTGTCCTGGTTGGTAGGGCCTGCTCTTTTCTACCATGGCAGCCCAGGGGTATGGCTATTATCGTACTGTGATCTTCTCAGCCATGTTTGGGGGCTACAGCCTGTATTACTTCAATCGCAAGACCTTCTCCTTTGTCATGCCATCATTGGTGGAAGAGATCTCTTTGGACAAGGATGATTTGGGTGAGCCCTGAAACGGCAGGGTGGTGGGCCTGGGGACACAGAACAGCAGGACATACTGGGTGTTTGTGTATGGGCATGTCTTGTGGGTGGAGTGTCTGTGCAGTAGAGGCCAGGGGCCAGTCTACATGTGCCAGATGAGTAGGCTCTGAGACCCATGGACATGGGTGCGTGTGGGGCTAAGGAGGGCTGCTTACCTGATATGTGTGAATGTGTGTGTGCATGCCCCTGGAGGCACTGTTTATTCCGAGAGTGTTTGAGGGGCTTCTGAGCATGGTTTTCACACCTGTGTGGGTGCATGTGGAGGCTTCAGGGTGAGTGCTGGCTACTGACACTGTGAGCACTGGGAACTAAAAAGCTGGCACAATGACTTTATGTGGCCTGGCATGCTACCCTTCAGAAGGGACAAGGTCCCTGACTCCAGTCCTGAGCCCTTCACCCCATGTTGAGTGCAAGAGCAACAGAACTGCTAGAGGCTGGGGGGTTGGCATCCAGGGTAAGGTGGGAAATCAGGCATATGCAAATCCCAGGGAGGCGGAGCTGCCATGTCCTGCTCCCTGCTTGTTCCCTGACACCTGCAGCTGAGAATCATGGGTCAGTCCGGGGTTAGCGCTGATGGTGAGGCAGGAGTAGCTGAGGTAGTAGGGCCCATGAATGTCAGATTGCAGCGCAGGCTCCTCCTGTTCCTCTGGGAAGTAACCTGTCCCACCCCACTGGGCACCCCTCCACACCTGACCCCATGCCTTCTTCCGTCCCTCCTGTGCTTCTCCCCTGGTCTCTAACCCCCCAGTGTAATGTTCCCTGCTCTGCTCCCCTCCCCTGCAGGGCTCATCACCAGCAGCCAGTCGGCAGCCTATGCCATCAGCAAGTTTGTCAGTGGGGTGCTGTCTGACCAGATGAGTGCTCGCTGGCTCTTCTCGTCTGGACTACTCCTGGTTGGCCTGGTCAACATATTCTTTTCCTGGAGCTCCACAGTACCTGTCTTTGCTGCTCTCTGGTTCCTTAATGGCCTGGCCCAGGGGCTGGGCTGGCCGCCATGTGGGAAGGTCCTGCGGAAGGTGAGTGCTTCCAAAGAGCCTGTTTGGATTGTCATAGAGGATGCCTAAAGAGCATGTGGGAGCACCCCTTCTGACCTACCACCTCAGCGCCCAACCCATAGCAGGTTCTGAGCAGTTCCTGGCCAGCTCCTGCTGCTTGTCAAGATATTTTAGGAGGCTGAGAGTGGTGGGATCAGGTGGCAGAGGAGCGAACTTCCCTGCCAAACAGAAGTGTCCTTTCCCTCTTCCCTGTAATGTGAGCTTCTGGGGCTGCCCCACCTGACCCCACCCTCAATATGGGCAGTAGGCTAGACACCTACTTTGTCGCCCTCTGCCCCACAGTGGTTTGAGCCATCTCAATTTGGCACTTGGTGGGCCATCCTATCAACCAGCATGAACCTGGCTGGAGGGCTGGGCCCTATCCTGGCAACCATCCTCGCCCAGAGCTACAGCTGGCGCAGCACGCTGGCCCTGTCTGGGGCACTGTGTGTGGTTGTCGCCTTCCTCTGTCTCCTGCTCATCCACAATGAACCTGCTGATGTTGGACTCCGCAACCTGGACCCCACGCCCTCTAAGGGCAAGAAGGGTGAGCCCCCACCCAAGACGACCACTGGGGCACTCATTCATCAGGCAGATTTTTGTTGAACACTAGGCATTTGCCTGGTTCTCTGCTAGCCAGTGGATGTGGGGGAAGGGGTGGTAATGGAGGCTACGTGGAGAGTAAACAAAACTCCATCCCAAGAGGCGGTTAAGTACCAGACAAGTGGCAGGGCCAACAAGTGCTATGACTCATGTTATTTTCTGGCTCTTCCTCACAACAGCACAGACTTCCCTCTCCTGGATAGATAGAATCATGAGCTTCAGTGGCTTGGGTGCCTTCCTCCATCCTCCCTGGTCCTGTTTCTCTTTCATTCACTGAACTTGCAGTGGAGACGGGGAGAGAGCAGAGGGGTGAGGGAATATCCTTCACACTGACCCTGGCTGTGCAGATGGACTCTGCCCCTGTGGCTGGTTAATGAATGGTGGGGGCCCAGGATGGGGAGAGCAGTAAGGGCAGAGCCTGACACCTGGCCTCTTCTCACCTCCAGGCTCCTTGAAGGAGGAGGGCACCCTACAGGAGCTGCTGCTGTCCCCTTACCTGTGGGTGCTCTCTACTGGTTACCTTGTGGTGTTTGGAGTAAAGACCTGCTGTACTGACTGGGGCCAGTTCTTCCTTATCCAGGAGAAAGGACAGTCAGTCCTTGTAGGTAAGATGGGCACTGGGGCGGGGTGGGCATAAGAAGCAGGAACCAATGCAGGGGATGGAAATTCAGACCTTGCTTCCCTTTATCCTCTTTATTCATCCCTTGAGGCTGGGCACTACTCAGGCAGTTATAGTCAGTCACCTGTGGGGACCCTGTACCTCTCCGGGTTTAAGCCATTGTGGATGACCCCAATGTGTAACACCCTTCCACCCTTCCCTTTCCTCTTCCCACAAATCCCCACTGCAGGTAGCTCCTACATGAGTGCCCTGGAAGTTGGGGGCCTTGTAGGCAGCATCGCAGCTGGCTACCTGTCAGACCGGGCCATGGCAAAGGTGAGTGGGCAGAAGGGACAGGAGAAGGGTCCCTTTCAGTCTTCACAGCATGGCTGGGACAGGCACTGGAGAGAAGGGAGTCCCAGGGCACAGGCAGGTTGGCATCTGCTGGATTAGATCGGGTGAAGAGGGAATGATTCCAGGCTGCTCTTAGCTTTCCTAGAGATGTGGAGGTAAGGCTCTTGGGGAGAGTTTTAACTGATGTGAAGGACAGCCAGAATATTTCTTAGCCTAGCTTAGAAAGGCTAAGTAGGCTTCTCCACAGCCCCAGGAAAATGGGTTAGGAACAGACTAGGGGCATTCCCCAGCACGTGTCCTGGTCCTGCCCCAAGCGGGAGGAAGGGATGTTGTGGAGTTTGGCCTCAGAATGTAATGAGCAGGTCGCAGGGCCTCCCAGAGCTGCCCAGGGCCAAGAACTGTGGTGGGATTGCCAAAGACCTGTCAGCAGAGGCCCTGCTGTGTCAGAGTCCAGGGGTGGGGGTTCTCTGCCCTGTTCTGAGAGCCTGACATTGCCGGGACTGCATCCATAGGCGGGACTGTCCATCTACGGGAACCCTCGCCATGGCCTGTTGCTATTCATGATGGCTGGCATGACAGTGTCCATGTACCTCTTCCGGGTAACAGTGACCAGTGACTCCCCCAAGGTAATTAACGGCCTGGCTCATGGTAGGGCCCAAGGAGAGAAAGCAAGGGCCACTGAGTCTGTCTCCCTCTCCTGGCTCTAGCCTGGGCCAGTTTTTTCTCTGCCTCTCAGATTCCCTTTTCAGTTCTGATTGGACTGCTCTCTCTGTATCTGGGTTCTCCTCCTCCACTCTGGGCTTGGTTTTCTTTTCTTCCCTGTGCTCCACTAGGATGTTGCTTTCTGGACTCTGGCTCTTCACCCTCTCTCGGAGCTCACAGGCTTTACGGAGCGCGAGGTGCCTTAAAGATATCTCTGGTTTTTCTCCTGGTCTGTCTCACCTTTGTCCTACCCCTCTGCCACACCCCTAGCCTGTCCAGCTTGTGTAAATCCTGAGCACAGCCTCCAACTCAGGGATGACTTCTGTACCTCCTTTCCCTGCCCACCTAGATCCCTGGGTTGGCTCAATATGGCATCTACTCTAGCTCTGTACTGTCAATTGTGTTGGGGAGTGGGGGGAGGAGGGTCACTTAGTTACTGTCCCTTTACAGCTGTTTGTTCCTGGGGACCAAGCCTTCCTTGCCCTGGCAGGGGTGGGCAGACAGGTAGGCTTTCCGACTCTGAGTGCCACTCCATTCTGCCCTTGCAGCTCTGGATCCTGGTACTGGGAGCTATATTTGGTTTCTCCTCGTATGGTCCCATTGCCCTGTTTGGAGTCATAGCCAACGAGAGTGCCCCTTCCAACTTGTGTGGCACCTCTCATGCCATTGTGGGACTCATGGCCAATGGTAAGTGTTACCTTCTAGAGTCTCTCTCACCCCCACCTGTGCTTTGCATATAGGCCAGTGAGAAGCTGGAGCTAGCACCAGTGGCTTAGCATCTTCCCCTTCCCCCTGACAGTGGGCGGCTTTCTGGCCGGGCTGCCCTTCAGCACCATTGCCAAGCACTACAGTTGGAGCACAGCCTTCTGGGTGGCTGAAGTGATTTGTGCAGCCAGCACAGCTGCCTTCTTCCTCCTACGAAACATCCGCACCAAGATGGGCCAAGTGTCCAAGAAGGCTGAGTGAACAGAGTCTAGGTTCTGGAGCACCATCCCATGGTGGCCTTCCTCCTGCACCTTGTGGGGGGAGAAAAGGAGGGGCCTGCTTGGCTAGCCCTGAACCTTTCACTTTGTTTCTGCGCCTTCTCCCTCACCCAGGTGGCGCTGGAAGTTATCAGCGGCTAGTGAGGTCTCAGCTCCCTGATGCTATGCTCTATTTAAAAGATAACGTTTGGCCTTAGACTCCATTTGCTCATATGTCTAGCCTGCAGACAAACAGGAAACTTCTGCAGTCAGGAAGCCTCCTGTACCCTTCTTTTCCTAGGTCCTGTCCTGCCCCCATCCTACTCCATCCCCACTTGATGTGCGGCTGTCCCTCCCTGCAGCTGCAGGGCGCTAATGGCCCTTGACTTCTGCTGGGCCCTAAGTCCTCTCAGCAGTGAGTGACTGCTATTGCCAATACCTCAGACTCCGGGGAAAGAGAGGAGGCCATCACTCTCACTAGTACCCAAGGCACAGTTGGGTATGGGTGGGAAGAAAGGATGACTTGTTATAGAAGATTAAAACTAGATTTGATATTGAACACTGTTGGTGACTGATTCTTTCAAAACGAGACAGCTTCCTTGGGAAACACTATCAATACCTGCTCTTTCCACCCCAAAGGGAGAGACTGCGTCTTTCCCTAGAATGGGGAAGCTGAAGTGTAGATGGACTTCTTTAAGGCTCAAGCCTCCTCTGCCTTCACCTGAACATTGACTAGTTCAATGATTATTTCAGAGATAAAGCTATTGGGTTGTGGGCAGGTTAAACAACTTGATGGAGGGAGGAAGTGTAACAGTGGTTTATTGAGTGTGTAGTTAGAAAGCCTAGGTTCAAACCCTGGCTGTCAGTAACTAGCTTGGAGACTTTGAGGCAGAAAGTCTGCAAATCTCTTGTCTGTAAAAGAATGTACCCCCTGGGGTTAGGGTGCAGATCAAGTGAGATAAAGCAGGAATACCTGGCTGTAAATGCTTGATATATGTTTCAACCACCACCACCGCTGCCAACACCCCAGGACCCCAGGAAATTAGCAGCAATTCTGGGATTAGATCCAGTGCACACACTTCAAAGTCTTATGTTCATTTACTTAATGAACACATATTTGTTAGGTTTTTTACTAGAATATCATCTTTGCAGAATTCCCTAACCATTTTTGTCTCCCTTCCTGTACCTTTCCCCCAAAACCATCGATTAAGATAGCAAACACCAAGATCAAAGGAATGTTTATTACAACATTTATGGACCTTTCTCCTCCATAAATAAATCTGTACAGAGTTGGAAAATAAGACCACGATATATACAGAAGGAAAGAGCACAGTGTTAAGGCTCAGGAATCAGCACATGTCATCAGGGTCAGCATTTTCCCATTTTCAAGTGCACTAACAAGGCTGCTGGAATCTCCACCGGAGTGGAAGCAGTATTCCTGTTGCGGGAACTCTCAGAATGTGGGGGTCCATCGCAGGTTCAGCCTATGACCCAGGTCCAAAAGTTCCAGCCTTCTCTGCCACCTCCAGGGCTAGCTTCAAATTCTGGTCAAATAGCTCACACCTAAGCCAGGCCCAAGGTGGGTAAAAAAAAAAAACATGAAGCCTGAGGTTTCTCCCTACTTAAGCCAGGGTAAACTGCTTGAAGACAGACATAAATCATGGGAGGTGGAGGTCGGCGAATCATCTGAGGTCAGGAGTTCGAGACCAGCCTGGCCAACATGGTGAAACCCCTAACCCTAACCTGTCTCTATTAAAAATACAAAAATTAGCCAGGAATAGTGCAGGTGCCTGTAATCCCAGCTACTTGGGAGGCTGAGACAGAAGAATTGCTCGAACCCAGGAGGTAGAGGTTGCAGTGAGCCAAGAGATCATGCCATTGCACTCCAGCCTGGATGACAAGAGTGAAACTCTATCTCAAAACACAACAAAACCATAAACCCGAAGGAAAATCTGTTTTCTCAAATAAAGGGCTAGTCACTGTTGTCTTATTTATTTGACAGAGTTTCACTCTGTCACCAAGGCTGGAATGCAGTGGCATGATCTTGGCTCACTGCAACCTCTGCCACCCAGGTTCAAGCAATACCTCAGCCTCCTGAGTAGCTGGGATTACAGGTGTGCACCACCACGCCCAGCTAGTTTTTGTATATTTAGTAGAGACCAGGTTTTGCCATATTGGCCAGGCTGGTCTTGAACTCTTGACCTCAGGTGATTTGCCTGCCTCAGCCTCCCAAAGTGCTGGGATTACAGGCATGAGCCACCACACCCAGCGACTATTGTCTTACTTATTTAGAGACATGGTCTTGTTCTGTTGCCCAGGCTGGAATGCAGTGGCACCAGCATGGCTCAATGCTGCTTTGAGCTTCGGGTTCACGCAATCCTCCCACCTCGGCTTTCTGAACAGCTGGTGTCTGCCACCACACCAGGCTAAATTTATTTATTTATTTATTTATTTTTTTGGTAAAGATGGGTCTATGTTGTCCAGGCTGATCTCAAACTCCTGGGCTCAAGGGATCCTACCCCCTGTCTCCCAAAGTGCTGGGATTACAGGTGTGAGCCACCAGCCTGTCCTCCCGTCTTACTTAAAAGTAATACTCTGCTATGCTTCAAATGACTTTGGGCAGAGCACACAAGGAGGGGCAAGGAGGCTTTAACCAGTATCTGGGAAGTGGGGCCACTTACCTGATGGGCATTTCTAAGGAGTAGAATGGATTCTTGAGGGCAAAGTCTGAGTAAATCTCATAAATCTTTCGGAGAAGAGAATCTATTCCAGCTTGCCTAGGATCTGCTAGAACCACAAATTTGATCCCTGGAGAGAGACCAAGAATGGTTACCAAAGGGTAGACACTGGAGCAAAAGTGTCATCCTGTATTCGTACAGCACTTTCAATTTTGCAAAACACTTTCATAAGCCCATTTTAATTTTATTCTTTTACCACATAATGCAGGAAAGGCAAGACTTTGAATCTACAGATGAGACCAGAGAAGTAAAGTGACTTTATTATGTTGCCCAGCTGATTAAGACCAGGCTTTGAGTTCTAGCTCTGCCAGTTACTAACTGTTTTGGAGTCCCTCAGCAGAAACATTGCCAGGCAGGGGACAAACTCAGGCAGTTTTCAATAAATTAAGGGGGTGAAGCAATGACACTCGCAATCCAAAGGTCATATCCATTTGGCTTTCAAATTTCATTGTGGAAAAACACTTAACACCTTCCAAAGTAAATGCAACAGAAAACAGCATTAAGCTAAGTTTTATCTGAACACAAGATAACCTGTGCTGAACATGCTGGGTGGCATGGACAAAATCGGTTTCAGATTAAATATTGGCTTTGGATTCACAAAACACATAAACAGATGTGTCTGTAGAATTGTGCCAGGAAGACCAGGCACAGTGGCTCACATCTGTAATCCCAGCACTTTGGAAGGCCAAGGCAGGTGGATTACCTGATGTCAGGAGTTTGAGACCAGCCTGGTCAACATGGTGAAACCCAGTTCTATTAAAAACACAAAAAATTAGCTGGGTATGGTGGCAGGCACTTGTTGCTACTCGGGAGGCTGAGGCAGGACAATCACTTGAACCCAGGAGGTGGAGGCTGCAGTGAGCCAAGATCACGCCAGTACACTCCAGCCTGGGGTGGCAGAGTGAAACTCCATCTCAAAAAAAAACCAACACACCCCCTCTTCTTGCTTACCAAAGGTGTCTTTGGTCAATCCCTTCCCCCAACCTTCTCCATCACACTCCTCTGGCCTCCTGGAGATGCATACCTGTGAGTGTTTCTTCTCCATCACATTCCTCTGGCCTACCTGGAGATGCATACCTGTCAGTGTCTGGTAGCAGTGCAATTTGAAAGTATCTGTCTCCAGCATCTCAATGCCTGAGCTTCCCTGTTCAGGAGACAGTTGAGAGCCGATGGCAAACAGCCTACATGCAAAGGAGGCAAAGTTGCTCTAAGGAAGGAGTGCTTCTCAAACCTCCACTGAAGTGTCCCTATTTGCTGAGTTCACAGTACCGCCTGGAACAGTCAGGAGAAGTAGTGTGAACTGTCTGGCAGTAGTGTTAAAATTTCTAAGTTCATCTGAATTCTGCAAACATTTTACATTCATACTTTGTTATAAGACATTTAGCCGGGCGTGGTGGCTCATGCCTGTAATCCTAGCACTTTGGGAGGCCGAGATGGGTGGATCACCTGAGGTCAGGAGTTCAAGATCAGCCTGGCCATAATGGTGAAACTCCATCTTTAAAAAAAAAAAA
>NW_022436956.1:16164441-16173840 GCF_009761245.1 Sapajus apella
CTCCATCTTTAAAAAAAAAAAAAAAAAAGACATTTAACATCTAAAACTTTGGGTAAAATGAACACTCTAGGAATATGTGCCATGCCTACTTAGCCTGTGTTTAAGCAAAGGCTGGCACATTTGATACCATAGTTGAGAGCAGGAAGAAATTTTTAAAGATCATTTAGTTCAATTGGCTTTATTTAAATATGAAAAAAGCAAGGCTCAGAGATGAGAAGCTGACTTTAATTAAGATGACACCTCGGCCAGATGCCGTGGCTCACGCCTGTAATTCCAGCACTTTGGGAGGCCAAGGCGGGTGTATCACCTGAGGTCAGGAGTTCGAGATCTGACTGGCCAACATGGCAAAACCCGGTCTCTACTAAAAATACAAAAATTAGCTAGGTGTGGTGACGTGCGCCAGTAATCCCAGCTACGCAGGAGAGTGAGGCAGGAGAATCGCTTGAACCTGGGAGGCAGAGGTTACAGTGAGCAGAGATCGCGCCACCGCACTCCAGCCTGGGTAACAGAAGGAGACTCCGTTCCCCCGCCCCCGTACAAAAAAAAATGATGCCACTGCCACTATTACCTAAAATCTAGATCTGGATCAGTTGCGTTTTTCACAACACCAGAACCACGATTTAAGAAGGGGTAGAGAAATTAAGAAGAGGCAAAGAAATTACAAGCGCTGCCGAGACAGGGGACTTACGAGTGGAACATAGAGGCCAGCATGAGCTTCTCATTAGAAGTGAGGCGGGGCCGGCCAAATCGAATGGACACCGGGTAGTTAGCAGGGTTACCCAGATACTCCAGCACCTCTTTCCCGTCGGCCGTGTACTTGCCATTCACGTCCATGCCATTGATGGCCAGCACTGCATGGCCCACTGCAGAGGTGAGGCTAACGGTCAGGGAAGCTGCAGCCCCAGGATTCCGCCACAGGGAGAAGGGACCCGACACCACCCCCTTACTCCCAGCTCCGCACCTGCAACTAGCCCACTTCCGCAGCACTGGGGCCCGCCCCCCGCCCTCCGTCTCCGCAGGGCCAGAGGCTAGCCCACCTCGGATACCGTCCCGCTGGCCGAAAGCAACCAGCACACGCTCATCGTGTAGCTTGAGCAGCAGATCCAGGGGATAACTGAAAGTTTTCTCAGCCTCGGCCCGCGGCGCGTAGCTGTCCAGCTGGTAAATCAGGCCGCCAGCTTTGTTCACCACATACACACTAAAAATCGCCATTGCTGCTACCGCCGCTCAGGGACTGGCGTTCGGCCTCTACCCGGAACCACAACACAGCACTTGCCCCGGGCCCCACCCCAGCCTCCACCCCGCGGACCCCGAGCACCGCCCACGCAGCGCCTGCGCACTGGGAGCGACACGCTCGGTTATTACTAATGCCGAAAAGCTAGCTGCCGAGACCTGGTGCATTGTTTGTCGTTTATCAGTACCGGAAAACACTACTACTGTATAGTACTGCGTCACAACTAGCGCAGACTCCGACAAGCTGGGGCGGTGTATAGGTTGTACGGCTTGGGAACTGGAGTCCACTTCCTTCCGCCTCAAGCCGGAGGACGAGCGCTTCGCCGTGGGACTTCCTCCGCCTGGCTCCGCCTCTTGCCCTGGAAGTAGTCATAGCGGACGGAGGTTTCTGGGCCCGTTTTTGAGCAGAGCTTCCTTTTTGTCCGACATCTTAGCGCGGTTGTGGTGTTCGCCGCTGCTCTCCGAGCTTCGCAATGGTAAGCTTCAGGGATATGAAGTCGCCGGGGTTCTTGGGTTTGAGGACTCAGTGGGAGAGAGCATTCTACAGTAGCGCTTGTTGGCCTGCCGGCCTCGGGGCAGGACCGGCGCGGTTATTGCTTTGCCCATGTGCTCCGGTGGTGGAATTTGCGGGGCCTGGGGGCGCAGTATTAAGGGAGTTTGGGGCTATTTGAGGACCTGGCTGCATTACCGCTGCCCTCCTACAGCCGCCCAAGGACGACAAGAAGAAGAAAGACGCCGGAAAGTCGGCCAAGAAAGACAAAGACCCAGTGAACAAATCCGGGGGCAAGGCCAAAAAGAAGGTAGGATAAGACCTCTCTAAGAGAGAGACCTAGGGGTGCCTTCCTGTAGCTCTCTAGTAATAGGCAACTTGTATAGCAAGTGGCTTTTCAGGTGTGGATTTTAGAGTCAAAATTTGAGTTTATCCTCCCATCACCACTCGTTCTTTTTCCTCATTTCCATTAGGATCATGAGACCAATGTGTGAAGTGTCTGCTCCAGTGCCTGCCGTGTTGTTTTTAACTGATCTAGTGGGGCTCGCCGCATGTTCTGAAGCCCAAAAACGTGTTGAATTTTTTTTTTTTTTTTTAGTAATGTGTAATCTATCTTTGATTACGGTGGGACAGATATCTCTGACACAGATGAGTTACTCGAGAGGGAAAGGGTGCCTCTGCCAGAAATACTAACTTGTTTCTGTTTTGTTTTGGTGAGCAGAAGTGGTCCAAAGGCAAAGTTCGGGACAAGCTCAATAACTTGGTCTTGTTTGACAAAGCTACCTATGACAAACTCTGTAAGGAAGTTCCCAACTATAAGCTTATAACTCCAGCTGTGGTCTCTGAGAGACTGAAGATTCGAGGCTCCCTTGCCAGGGCAGCCCTTCAGGAGCTCCTTAGCAAAGGTGAGGGGTGTATCCTACATGTGTGTTTTTGTGGGTTAAATTATCTTGACCGGCTGGGCACACTGGTTAACGCCTGTAATCCCAGCACTTTGGGAGGTCAGGAGTTTGAGACCAGCCTGGCCAGCCTATAGTGAAATCCCGTCTCTACTAAAAACACAAAAATTAGCTAGGTGTGGTGGCGCACACCTGTAGTCCCAGCCACTTGGGAAACTGAAGCAGGAGAATCGCTTTAGCCCGAGAGGCAGAGGTTACAGTGAGCCAAGATTGGCCACTCTAGTGCAGCCTGCGTGACAGAGCAAATTCGTCTTTCAGAAACACACAAAATTGTCTTGACTGTGTCAACCATCTTCAGTGATTTTTACTGGAAAAGCAGAATTAAGAAAAAAGGTGACCGGTCACGTTGTAATCCCAGTAATTTGAGAGGCTGAGGCAGGTGGGTCACAAGGTCAGGAGTTCAAGATCAGCCTAGCCAAGATGGTGAAACCTCCCTCTCTGCTAAAGAAAACTACAAAAATTAGCCAGGATCGGTGGCGTACTTACTCCTGAGATGAATTCTTAGCTGGGTTCTTAGACACTTTTGTGCCGTAGACCCTGTGGCAGTTTAGTGAAGCCCAAGGATTTTTTTTTTTTTTTTTTGCATGCATGCACTTAGGGCATAGGATCTTTTATGTTTCAAGTAAATGGATGTGTGGAATTACAGGGGCAACACTTTGAAAGAATTTTATTTGTTGAAATAATTTTAAAAATGTTTAAAACTGTTATGGTAAATATTTTATTGATGTATTTTAAATTCAGAAAGTTAGTGTGGTCTACTCAATAATATGCTCTAATTACCATAATTTCACAACATTAAGGCTCAGCTAACTATAGTGACTGAACAGCTGTAATCTTAAGCACTTCGGGAGGCCGAGGCAGGTGAATTACCCGAGGTCAGGAGTTTGAGATCGGCCTGGCCAACAAGGTGAAAATCTGTCTTTACTGAAAATACAAAAATTAGCTGGGTGTGGTGGTGCTTGCCTATAATTACAGCTACTCAGGATGCTGAGGCACAGGGATTCCTCGAACCCAGGAGATGGAGGTGGCAGTGAACCAAGATCACACCACTGCACCCCAGCTTTTGTGACAGAGTGAGACTGTCCCCACAAAAAAAGATGAGCCCTTAATTTAAAGGAGAAGTAAAGATAAAGAGATAGATGATTGTCAAAAATTGTAGGATTCTCTAGCTGTTACCAGATGTCAGATTAAGCAGTTCTGGAGCCAGGTGTAGTGGTACCCTTCTATTTCCAGCTACTTGGGAAGCCGAGGCAGGAGGATCATTTGAGCCAACGAGTTTGAGACCAGGCTGGGCACCTTTGAGAGAACCCTGTCTGTCTTTTTTTAATTATGTTTGGTTTTGTTTTTAAATAGAGATGTGGTTTTGCCATGTTGCCTAGGCTGGTCTCCTGGGCTCAAGAGATCCACTTGCCCAAAGTGCTGGGATTACGCATGAGCCACTGCACCTGGCCAAAACAACCGTACTAGTTTCTTTTTCTTTTTTTTGAGACAGTCTCTCACTCTGTCACCCAGGTTAGAGTGTGAGGGGCAATCTTGGTTCATTGCAACCACCTTCTCCTTGGCTTCAAGTGGTCCTCATACCTCAGCCTCCCCAAGTAGCTGGGATTACAGGCACGTGCCACCATGCTCAGCTAATTTTTGTATTTTTGGTAGAAACAGGGTTTTACCATGTTGGCCAGGCTGGTCTGTAACTCCTGACCTCAAGCTGTCTCCCTGCCTCTACCTCCCAAACTGATGGAATTATAAGCATGATCCATGGTGCCCAGCCAAAAACCTTACTAGTTTCTATTACAGTGTCTATTAAGTATCTCATCTTGAGGCTGGGCATGGTGGCTCATGCCTGTAATCCAAGCACTTTGGAGGCCAAGGCGGGCGGATCACCTGAGGTCAGGAGTTCAAGACCAGCCTGACCAACATGGTGAAACCCCGTCTTTATTTAAAAAAAAAAATCTCATCTTACTATCCTCTCTCCCTAGGACTTATCAAACTGGTTTCAAAGCACAGAGCTCAAGTAATTTACACCAGAAATACCAAGGGTGGAGATGCTCCAGCTGCTGGTGAAGATGCATGAATAGGTGAGTAGGGAACGCTTGGGTTCATGGTATAGGAGGTAGAGTCCTCCTTTACAAAGCTTTATGGTTCTGATTCTTTCCATTTTTTTTTTAACAGGTCCAACCAACTGTACATTTGGAAAAATAAAACTTTATTAAATCAAACAAACGAGTATGTCTGTTTCCTCTATCAAGAAAGACAAATAATTTGGTGGAAGGTACGATAGTAGGGGTTTGTTGACGTTGCTTTTAGCCTCATGGTAATTGGGTAGAGCATGATTAGCTTTTTTCTCTATGTGACTGCTTCTTCATTGCTGCAGCTTCATTTTTGAATTGATGCCTGAAAGGAAATAAAGGGTTAACAGGAAGAAGGGTGACATCTCCAAAAAGGAGGTTGGGTGGGTAGGTTGGAGACCTGGCATTGAACATATACCTGGACTGCCAGCGGCGTCCATTGTTCCAGACACGGCCAAAAGAGGGCAGCCAGCCTGCACTGGTCCTGGAGCTGTGATCAAAGTTGGCCCCCACTCGGTCTGGGGGGAGCTTCTTCAACTTCTGTTTTTCCTCTGTGCAATGATAAAGAAACAGTTTGTTCTTTAACTTTCTTTGTTAAAGAATATAAAGATATGCTGTCCAGGCTGCTTTAAACTCGGGCTCAACTGATCCTCCCACCTCAGCCTCCCAGAATGCTAGGATTACAGCTATGAGCCATCAACACCCAGCTAAGGAAACCATTTTTGAGTGTGAAGATTGAGAGGACCCTCTCTCTTTCTTGAATTAGTTCACTAACTTTCTTTAAGAAATTCTTCATAGGATGGTCCTATTTGTTGGTTCCCAGAGGTATATTCATCTTCGATCATCCAGGGAGGTGTGGCACCTGGAAAAGAAGACATTTTTTTTAAAAGCCTTCAGGCTATTATTGTGAAACATACCCTAGCAGATAGCTCATCTCCTAATAGCTAATGTTTAAAAGCAAAACCCAGGAATTTTGGAGATTAGGAAGAAGGCCCTACGCCAATTTAAAGCAACATAACCTTAAATGTGATGCTCATTTTAAAATGGCTTTGGGCCGGGCGCGGTGGCTCAAGCCTGTAATCCCAGCACTTTGGGAGGCCGAGGTGGGTGGATCACGAGGTCAAGAGATCGAGACCATCCTGGTCAACATGGTGAAACTCCGTCTCTACTAAAAATACAAAAAATTAGCTGGGCCTGGTGGCACGTGCCTGTAATCCCAGCTACTCAGGAGGCTGAGGCAGGAGAATTGCCTGAACCCAGGAGGCGGAGGTTGCGGTGAGCCGAGATCGCGCCATTGCACTCCAGCCTGGGTAACAAGAGCGAAACTCCGTCTCAAAAAAAATAAATAAATAAAATGGTTTTGAGCTGTAATTGACATAAATGATACATATTTAAATTTGATAACTTGAGTGAAGCCATCACAATCAAGACCCCAAACATCCCCCTCCAAGTATCACTGCTCCATTACAATATTTTCTTGACCAGGAAATCAGTGATCTTTCAGTTGCTTTATTGGTTTGTATTCTTCAGGATTTTCTATAATGTGTGGATGTTGAGGGGGGCTCCGGCCTTTTGAGATTCATCTGTGTTGCGTGTATCAATAATTCTGTCTTCATTCTGGAATACTATTCCATTGTTAATCCATTTACCTGCTGATAGACATTTAAATTGTTTGCAATATGGAGCTGCTACAAATAAAGCTGTTCTGAAGATTTGTGTACAAGTCTGTGTAGACAGACTTTCTTTTCTCTTAGGTAAATAGATAGAAGTGGAATGGTTGGGATATGGTAGGTGTATCCAGAACTGTTTTCCAAAGTGACTGTACCAGTTTACATTGTAACCAGCAGTGTATGAGGCTTTGTTTTTTTTTTTTCTTTTGAGTTGGAGTCTGTCACCCAGACTGGAGTGCACTGGCACAATCTCTGCTTACTGTGACCTCTGCCTCCTGGGTTAAAGCATTCTGCCTCAGCCTCCTGGGTAGCTGGGACTACAGCACCCACCACCATGCCTGGCTAATTTTTGTATTTTTAGTAGAGACGGAGTTTTGCCACATTGGCCAGGATGGTCTTGAACTCCTGACCTTGTGATCCGCCCACCTCGGTCTCCCAAAGTGCCGGGATTACAGGCGTGAGCCACTGCCTGGCCAAGGGTTTGGTTTTTCTACATTGCCAAATACTTGGCATGATCAGTCTTAATTTCTGCCGTTCATCATGCATACGTAGTGGTATTTCACTGTGGTTTTAATTTGCATTTCCCTAATGACTAATGATGAACAGCTATTCATATGCTTTTACTGGGTTTTCTTATCAAGTTGACAGTTCTTCCTATATTTTGGATGTAAGTCTTTTACCAGATATATATGCTATATCTTGGTCAACTTTATTTAAAAAAAAATTTATCTCCCAGGGTTTTAGAAACACTGCCCTGGACCTTACCTGAGTGGATGTTACCAACTCCTGGTATATCCTGTAGTTGGAAATGGAGAAAAAATGCTAGTTACAGTAAAGTCTAGGCATTACTAAAAAAAAAAAAATCCTAGAAAAGACAGACAAAGCACACTTTAAAAGAGGTGGATATGACTGCTGCCACAGTGCTAATTCTGCACCCCAGCTGATGTTAAACTTTGAAAGTACAGTCAGTGACTCCAAGACACAGGAAGCTCACAGTCATAAAGCAGAGATGTCTGGAAGTAGAGTGGCTATTACATGTCATGTGAGCAAAACCTTGCCCTCACAGCATACATGTAATTGGGGAAGAGCATTAGGCACAAGTTATGTAAACGACATTTGCAACTTTACATGGTGCCACATCCCAGAGAGAATGTGTTCAGATGTGCCT
Source organism: Sapajus apella (assembly GCF_009761245.1). Lineage (NCBI taxonomy): Eukaryota > Metazoa > Chordata > Mammalia > Primates > Cebidae > Sapajus > Sapajus apella. The sequence continues at coordinate 16,172,028 of NW_022436956.1, forward strand.
TTTATGAAAAAGTGAGTTCGAGCTAACAGCTAAAGGAAGGTAAACTTTAGATGATGAGAGAAGGAAAAGCATGTTTTAGGCAGTGGCAACTGTGTGTAAAAGCCTGAAGCAACACAATACAGCTGAAGTGTAGAGTAAGATCATAGGTGGTACAATGATTTTCTGTTTGTGAGGCAGGATTGAGGTGGAGTAGAAATTGTCCAAAGGCTGAATACAGGCAGACAGGTTAAAACTACTTGTTAACAGGATATGGGAGATGGAAAAGAAGGAAAGGATCTGCATCTAGTGATTGGAAATACAGGAGTGCTGGGGGTTAGTTTGAGTTGCTGGTGGGATATTTAAATATAAATGTCCTGGCTGGGTGTGGTGGCTCACTCCTGTAATCCCGCACTTTCGAAGACAGAGGCAGGCGGATCATGGTGTCAGGAGTTCCAGATTAGCCTGACCAACGTGGTGAAAACCCTGTCTCTACTAAAAATACAAAAATTAGCTGGGTTTAGTGGCATGTGCCTGTAATCAGGAGGCTGAGGCAGGAGAATCACTTAAACCCGGGAGGTGGAGGTTGTGGTGAGCAGAGATTACGCCACTGCACTCCAGTCTGGGGGACAGAGTGAGACTCCATCTCAAAAAAAAAAGATATATATATATATATATATATATAATAAATGTCCTGTGTTGAGTTGGAACTATGAGTTCGACAGAGGGCAAGATTTGGGAGTTGGCACTCTTAAGTGGCAATACATGTAGATAAGATCACTTTGGAGGATGAGAAGAGGTTTGAGAACACTACTAGGGAACAGTGAAGTAAGAAGGAAAAGCCTGCAGTGGAGACAGCAGTGTCTAGAGTAGTTAGAAAAATCAGGAGAGAGGGGTCCTGAGACCTGAGAGAGCATGGGCCCTCTTCTGGCTTGCTTATCCTTTGTACCTGATGCCCAATGAATGTCAGAGATTGTCCTGTCTCCATCCAGTCAAGCTCTGGAGCTGGTGGCAGGTCCAAGTTTGAGGGCTGCTGTGAGCTGGAAGCTACTTGGCTGAAAAACATGAGCCAGGCTGCCAGATGAGGTCCTTGAACCATGAGGGTGGTAAAGATTAGATCTGTTTCCAATTCCCAGCCAAAAGGTTGCAGAATGTTCTAGATGTCAAATTCCCAACAAGGGATACCCTAACAGTCTTACCTGTTCATCCCTTTCCAGCTTCTAGGTGCTGAAGAGCCCTCTTCTGGGTCTGGTACTGCCTGAGGCTGAGTTTGATTCAGGAAAAATAAATGTGTCTGGGATGCTTAAGAGCCTGCCTAGGCCATGCCTCCACCCTCCAGACCCCAATATCACAGGAAGGAAACAAATTGGCATATGGAGGGTACAGCCCATCTTACAGACTCTTCCCCTCCCTCCTATCGTTCCTCCCCTCCCACTTTCCCTCCCTCCCAGCCCGTCCACATATTCACTAACTAGGCCTGCACACAGGTAAAGGAATTCAAGCTGAACAGATAAGAATGTAGTCAGAGTTCTCTTAGAAGCACTGCTTCATGGCTGGGTGCAGTCGCTCACGCCTGTAATCCCAGCACTTTGGGAGGCCAAGGTGGGTGGATCACCTGAGGTCAGGAGTTTAAGACCAGCCTGGCCAACATGATGAAACTCCATCTCTATTAAAAATACAAAAATTAGCCTGGTGTGGTGGCGGGCACCTGTAATCCCAGCTACTCGGGAGGCTGAGGCAGGAGAATCATTTGAACCTGGGAGGCAGAGGTTGCAGTGAGCCGAGATCATGCCACTGCACTCCAGCCTGGGCGACAGTGCGCACCTCCATCTCAAAA
>NW_022436956.1:16173940-16181878 GCF_009761245.1 Sapajus apella
GTACCTCCATCTCAAAAAAAAAAAAAAAAAAAAAAAACACAAAAAGCAAAAGCAGTGGTTCATGCAATGCTGGAGCTGGAAATGCCAGGGATCAGTGGATTTGGATACTGGTCTGGATCCTCCGAGGGAAACCAACCTCTAAGACAGACCGAACCATCTCCTGCCGGCTCTGCTCCACCTCGCGGATCTGAGCTGCCATCTGTGGGAGAGAGACTGCTTAGACAGGTACAGGATTATGGGGGCCGGGTTCTTCAGGGGCCTTTCCTTTAACTCAGGAGTCCCCCACCCACAGGAGTGGACAGTACTGGTCTGTGGCCTGTTAGGAAGCAGGCTGCAACAGGACTGCCACCTGAGTTCCAGATAGATCAGCAGTGGCATTAAACTCTCATAGAAGTGCAAACACTATTGTGAACTGGGCAGGCAAGTCATCTAGGTTTTGTGGTCCTTATGAAAATCTAGGCTGGGCATGGTGGCTCACACCTGTAATCCCAGCACTTTCGGAGGTGGAGACGGGCAGATCATGAGGTCAGGGGATCGAAACCATCCTGGCCAAGACGGTGAAACCCCATCTCTACTAAAAATACAGAAATTGGTTGGGTATGGTGGCACATACCTGTAATCCCAGCTACTCAGGAGGCTGAGACAGGAGATTTGCTTGAACCAGGGAGTTGGAGGTTGCAGTGAGCCAAGATCATGTCATTGCACTCCAGCCTGGTGACAGAGCAAGACTCCATCTCAAAACAAAACAAAAAAACAAGAAAAAAAAAGAAAATCTAATGCCTGATGATCTGAGGTGGAACAGTCTCATCCTGAAACCATTCCCTGCCCGGGTCCATCTGTGGAAAAACTGTTCAAGAAACCAGCCGCTGGTGCGAAAAAGGTGAGGGACCACTGCTTACTTACCTCCTTGATCACCTCATCCTCCTTTTCTTCATAGGAATCCAAACCTTTCACCATGGATTTCTTGAATCTAAAAAGAAAAGGGGCACATCAGCCCAGAACTCATTCCCCACCAGTTATGAAAAGCTCCTCAGTAGATATATATTTTTTTAATTTTGAGAAATTTCCAATTCAGAAACAAAATAAGTACCTATGCACCTCTTACCAGTCATTGTAAACATTTTGCCATACTGGCTGCATTTCTTTTGTACAGACACATGTCCTTTTTGCCAAAACAAAAATAGGTTTAGACATCAGACCTTATTTTCAGCACGTATCTCCCAAGAAGAGGAACATTCTATACAACCATGACACCATTACCACATTAAGAAAATCATTCTTTTTGGTGTTGAAATATTTGGGTGGTTAGTATAGACATAAGGTTTATGCGTCTTTAGACTTGAGTATAGGCATACAGGCTATATTCACATTTCCCTTCTCTCAAAAATGTGCATTATGCCTTCTCTATTCTCCCCCAATCCCAAAGTCCAACAAAAGGTCACATGGAATTCTGCCATTAGGTCCCTCTAGTCTTCTGTCTAGAACAGTCCAGCTGCTTCTTTATTACTTCAAATATAGAGGTACTTCAAATCCTCAGAAAAATCCAGGCCAAATCTTGCATACCATCCCAAGTTTTTGTTTGTTTTGAGATGGGCTTACTCTGTTGCCCAGGCTGGTGTGCAGTGGCACAATCTCAGCTCGCTGCAACCTCTGCCTCCCAGGCTCAAGAGATCCTCCTGCCTCAGCTTCCTGAGTAGGTGGGACCACAGGCCTGCACCACTATGCCTGGCTAGTTTTTGTGTTTTTTTTAGAAACAGGGCTTTGCCATGTCACCCATGCTGGTCTCGAACTCAGGGACTCAAGCAATCCTCCTGCCTTAGCTTCCCAAAGAACCAGGATTACAGGCATGAGCCACTGTGCCCAGCCTTATATCAGTAATTTGTACTGTTACCTCCCTATTCAAATGCCTCCATTACTTACCTGTATCTTCCTTTTGCCATAGTGAAAACCCTGGTTCTCAACAATATCCTACAATACACAAAGTTTCAGTATAATTCCAACACCACTATCAACAGTGTTCCCTGAGAGCCTTGAATATATCCATGGAGACCAAAGTCTTGGCTGAAAGGCTTGTTTAATCCTAGAACACAGGATAGGAGGTCTGCAAGAAACTGCTATGAGGCCATCTTCCACTTCCCTCCCCATCTCCCCTAGGAGGTTGTCATTTAACACATCAACTCCCAGGTTCCAATAAGGCATGAGGTGTTCTGCTCCGCCCCTCTCAGATTAGAATCACAGAATATTAAGCCACTTAGCTTTAAAAAGTCATTTAAAAATAAGTAAAATTATTGCTTATACACAATACTGGATATAGTAAAAAATATAAATAAATAAGTTAAATTTAAAAAACAAGCCAATTAGCTACAGTCTAGATTTGATCCCCACCAACAGAATATCCCACAACTCACACTGGGGTCATGCGGTCCTTTTGGTTTCAGTGTTGTCCTTTTTGGTGTATGAAACAAGGACCCGAGAAGCTGGCTCTTTGATCTTTCTCTTCTTTTCACTGTCTATGTAAGAAACCATCTAAATCTAAAAATGCCTCCTTGTATCTTTACCAATCAAATCAGCCAAGCTGTAGGCTTGCCTTGTGTGTGTATGTTTGACAGTTTACAAGGTTCAAAAGTGAAAATTAGACTGGGCACAGTGGCTCATCCCTGTAATCTCAACACTTGGGATGCTAAAGTGGAAGGATTGCTTGAGCCCAGGAGCCTGAGACCAGCCCAGGCAACATAGTGACCCTGTCTCTACAAAAAGTACAGAAATAGCCAGGTGTGATGGTGCCCACCTGTAGTCCCAGCTACCTGGGAGGTCGAGGTAGGAGGACTGCTTGAGCCTGGGAAGTTGAGGCTGCAGTGAGCTATCATTGTGTCATAGCACTCCAACTTGGGTGGCAGCAAAATATCTCAAAAGAAAGAAAGAAGGAAAAGAAAACTATATTTAGGCCACTGGTATCTCCTGGCCACTGACTGCCACTACAGTTCATGTTCTGTGGAACCTGGGCTCCTGAAGATGTAGCACTGGAGTGACAGAGGATGTTGAGAGGGCATATTAGTATGTTTTCACAGTGCTGATAAAGACATACCTGAGACTGGGTAATTTACAAAGAAAAAGGTTTAATGGACTCACAGTTCTATATGGCTGGGGAGGCCTCAGAATCACAGCAGAAGGTGAAAGGCACTTCTTACATGGTGGCAAGCAAGACAGAATGAAAACCAAGCAAAAGGGGAAATCCCTTATCAGATCACGTGAGACTTACTACTATGAGAACAGTATGGGGGAAAAAAAACGCCCCCATGATTCAGTTATCTCCCACTGGGTTTCTCCCACAACATCTGGGAATTATGGGAGCTACAATTCAAAGAATATTGGGTGGGGACCCAGCTAAACCATATCAAGGGGCTGATGACTGACCCAGTCACATTAGAAATAGGTGGACTTGGCCAGGCATGGTGGCTCTCACCTGTAATCCCAGCACTTTGGAAGGCCGAGGCAGGCGGATTGCCTGAGGTCAGGAGTTCGAGACCAGCATGATCAACATGGAAAAACCCATCTCTACTAAAAACATAAAATTAGGCTGGACGCAGTGGCTCACACCTGTAATCTCAGCACTTTGGGAGGCTGAGGTGGGCGGATCCTGAGGTCAAAAGATCAAGACCATCCTGGCCAACATGGTGAAATCCCGTCTCCACTAAAAATACAAAAATTAGCTGAGTGTGGTGGTGTGTGCCTCTAATCCCAGCTACTCAGGAAGTTGAGGCACAAGAATTGTTTGAACTCAGGAGGCAGAGGTTGCAGTGAGCCAAGATTGCGCTCCAGCCTGGTGACAGAGTGAGACTCTGTCTCAGAAAACAAAGCAAAACAAAACAAAATTAGCTCAGTGTGGTGGCACATGCCTATAATCCCAACTACTTGGGAGGCTGAGGCAAGAGAATCACTTGAACCCGGGAGGTGGAGGATGCGGTGAGCTATCATGCCATTGTGCTCCAGCCTGGGCAACAAGAGCAAAACTCCATATCAAAAAAAAAAGTAGGTGGACTTGTATACAGTATCTCTTCCCACTGTGACCCATTACCTGTATCATGCTTGCAGGCATATTTGAGGGGTGTTTCCCCACATGTCAAGACCCTCAAGACAGAGCTTCATTGATTGGGATGGACCTCTTTTCTGATATATCCTCAACTTCTTAAGAACTTCCTTTTAACCCTGGATTTCAAGAAATTTAATCTGCTTCAAAAAGAAACAGATTTTTACCAGACTTAGCTCTTGGTTCATTGTCTCAGTGACCCTAAGCCTTCGTATCCATTCTGTGGATATTTCCTCAGATTACTCCATATCTTTTTTTTTTTTTTTTGAGACGGAGTCTCTCTCTTGTTACCCAGGCTGGAGTGCAATGGTGCGATCTTGGTTCACCGCAACCTCCGCCTCCTGGGTTCAGGCAATTCTCCTGCCTCAGCCTCCTGAGTAGCTGGGATTACAGGCACACGCCACCATGCCCAGCTAATTTTTTGTATTTTTAGTAGAGACGGGGTTTCACCATGTTGACCAGGATGGTCTCGATCTCTTGACCTCGTGATCCACCCGCCTTGGCCTCCCAAAGTGCTGGGATTATAGGCTTGAGCCACCGCGCCCGGCCCAGATTACTCCATATCTAAGTACCCCAATCCAGTGGCTGACATCATAACCCAAGTAACCAACATCACCAAGGTCCATTCCTTACTAGAAAGCATCTCAAACCCTAGCTACTGTAGGCCGGGCGTGGTGGCTCACGTCTGTAATCCCAGCACGCCACTGCACTCTAGCCTGGCAACAGAGTGAGGCTCCATTTAAAAAAAAAAAAAAAAAAAAAAAAATCCTAACTACTCTGAAGGCAGGGGCAGGAGGATTGCTTGATCCCAGGAGTTTGAGGCTGCGGTGAGCTGTGATTGTACCACTGCACTCCAGCCTGGGTGACAGAGGAAGACCCTGTCTCAAAAAAAAAAAAAAAAAAAAATAGCATCTCAAACTATGTCACCAAATGGAATAAGCACATAATGATAATGGATAGTACAGACTGCCAGGTTTTTTCCTTTACTTTTGAACCCTGTAATTATCACCAGGAAGTTTCTCTCTGGGTCTCATAATCCACAACACTCAAGTATATCACATGAGGGAGAAGGCTAATGATGACACAGTGGAACACAACTGGACTTTCAACTAACCTGGAAGGAAGGTGTCTAATCTCCAAACCTGAAAGAAGTTCCTGGAAACTGAATTCAGGAAAATAGTAGGAACTGATTTAAAACAAAAAAAATTACAATGTGGTTAAAGCTCAGAAATTCCTAGGGGGCTGGCTGAGTGCAGTGGCTCATGCGTATAGTCCCAGCACTCTGGAAGACTGAGGTTGGAGGACTGCCTGAGGCCAGGAGTTTGAGACCCGAGGAAAAGAAAATGACAAGCCAGGCTTGGTGGCTGATGCCTGTAATCCCAGCACCTTGGGAGGCTGAGGCGGGTGGATCACGAGGTCAGAAGTTCAAGACCAGCCTGGCCAAGATGGTGAAACTCCATCTTTTTTTTTTTTTTTTTTTGAGACGGAGTTTCGCTCTTGTTGCCCAGGCTGGAGTGCAATGGTGCGATCTCAGCTCACTGCAACCTCCGCCTCCTGGGTTCCGGCAATTCTCCTGCCTCAGCCTCCTGAGTAGCTGGGATTACAGGTATGCGCCACCATGCCCAGCTAATTTTCTGTATTTTTAGTAGAGACGGGGTTTCACCATGTTGACCAGGATGGTCTCGATCTCTTGACCTCCCAAAGTGCTGGGATTATAGGCGTGAGCCACTGCGCCCGGCTTGAAACTCCATTTTAAAAAATAAAAAGGCCAGGCGCGGTGGCTCACGCCTGTAATCCTAGCACTTTGGGAGGCTGAGGTGGGTGGATCACCTGAGGTCGGGAGTTCAAGACCAGCCTGGCCATCATGGAGAAACCCCATCTTTAAAAAAAATTAATAATAATAAATAAAAATTAAAAAAGGAAAGAAAATGACAATGTAGAATTGTTAAAAAAAAAAAAAAAATTGATTTGAGGACCAGAGAGAAATTTTGTGCTTTAGCAGACTCCTCCATGTTTTGTTCTTTTCACCCTCTTCAAGGTCTCTATGTACTGTTTTTTTTTTTTTTTTTTTTTTTTTTCCCGAGACAGGGTCTTGCTCTGTTGCCCTAGAGTGCAGTGGCACGATGATGGCTCACTGCAGCCTCAACCTTGTGAGCTCAAGCAATCCTCCTGCCTCAGCCTCCCCAGTAGCTAGCACTACAAGCATATGTCACCATGCTTGGCTAATATAATTTTTTTTTTAGAAATGGGGTTTTGCCATGTTGTCCAGGCTGGTCTTAAACTCCTGGGCTCAAATGATCCTCTGCCTCAGCCTCCCAAATTGCGGAATTACAGTTGTGAGCCATTACAGCTGACCTTTTTGGGTTTTTTTTGTTTTTTTTTTTTTGAGACGGAGTCTTGCTCTATCACCAGGCAGGAGTGCAGTAGCGCGATCTTGGCTCACTGAAACCTCCGCCTCCTGGGTTCAAGCAATTCCCCTGCTCAGCCTCCCAAGTAGCTGGAATTACAGGCACACGCCACCACGCCCAGCTAATTTTTGCATTTTTAGTAGAGACAGGGTTTCACCATTTTAGTCAGGCTGGTCTCAATCTCTTCACCTTGTGATCCACCCACCTTGGCCTCCCAAAGTGCTGGGATTAAAGACGTGAGCCACCTCGCCCAGCTCTTTTTACCTTTTTAAAAAAGAGACATTCTTGCTATGTTGCCCAGGCTGAAATGCAGTGGTGGAATCACAGCTCACTGTTCTTCAACTTCCTGGACTCAAGTGATCCTCCAGGCTCAAGTGATCCTCCTCCCTCAGCCTCCAGAGTAGGTAGGATTATAGGCATGTGCCACCAACCCCAGCTAATCCAGATACTCTTTTTATTATTAAAAGTCTGAAAACCAGGCCAGGTCTGGTGGCTCATACCTGTAATCCCAGGACTTTAAGAGGCCAAGGTAGGCAGATCATGATGAGGTCAGGAGTTTGAGACCAGCCTGGCCAACATGGTAAAACCCTGTCACCACTAAAAATACAAAAATTAGCCAGGCATGGTGGTGCGTGCCTGTAGTCCCAGCTACTTGGGAGGCTGAGGTAGAAGAATAGCTTGAACCCAGGAGATAGAGGTTGCGGTGAGCTGAGATCACGCCACTGTACTCACGCCTAGGTGACAGAGTCAGACTCGGTCTCCAAAAAAAAAAAGTCTGACAGTCATTATGGTGTGTAATCTACCCTTATTATAGTGCTAAAATGATTTCTGATAAAATAGTTCCTAATTCAACTAAAAAACTATGAAGAATGAAAGAACAAGCAGAGTACTCATGATGCTTTTGAGTAAATTCAAAACATCATATAGGGTGACCTAATTTCCAAACCAATAGGCAGTATTGTAATATTAAAGGAAAACTACTCCAATCACTTAGAAATACTTGCTATGTACTGCTTTTTACAGTATGACAACTGTTTTCTTTCTATGCATATGAATCAAGCAACCAAATATCTATAACCATGGAAATGTCTGATTAGAAATATTTCTAATTTGGCCAGGCGTGGTGGCTACACCTGTAATCACAGCACTTTGGGAGGCCGAGGTGGTGGATCACCTGAAGTCAGGATTTTGAGACCAGCCTGACCAATATGGTATAATCCTGTCTCTACTAAAATTACAAAAATTAGTTGGGCATGGTGGCATGCACCTGAAGTCCCAGGTACTCGGGAGGCAGAGGCAGGAGAATCGCTTGAACCCAGGAGGCAGAGGTTGCAGTGAGCCAAGATTGTACCACTGCACTCCATCTAGCCTGGGTGACAGAGCAAGACTTGGTCTCAAAAAAAAAAAAAAAAAAAAGAAAAAAAGAAAAATGTCCTTCCCTGC
>NW_022436956.1:16181978-16214997 GCF_009761245.1 Sapajus apella
GGTCTAAAAAAAAAAAAAAAAAAAAAAGAAAGAAGGCTTTTTGGTCATAATGGCTGGCAGGCTGGCTGTTTCAGCATCAAGCAGGTGGCTGGAGATTATGCGAAAATGGTACTACAATACTGCAGGATTCAATAAACCGGGGTTACTTCGAGATAATACAATGTATGAGAATGAAGACGTAAAGGAAGCCATAAGAAGGCTTCCTGAGAACCTTTATAATGACAGGATGTTTCGAATTAAGAGGGCACTGGACCTGTCCATGAAGCATCAGATCCTGCCTAAAGAGCAGTGGACCAAATATGAAGAGGAAAATTACTACCTTGAACCACATCTGAAAGAGGTTATTCGGGAAAGAAAAGAAAGAGAAGAATGGGAAAAGAAGTAATCGTAGTTGAAGTCTGTGGATGCAGCTGTTATGAAGATGGTTAAACTTGAAACAAACAATTTTAAGAATTATTTGGTCTGCAGATGTTTTACTTTAAATAAATGTCTATTGTAATCAAAAAAAAAAAGAAAAGAAAAGAAAAGAAAACTATTTCTAATTATCCTTGGCTGAGCGCAGTGGCTTACGCCTGTAATCCCAACACTTTTGGAGGCCAAGGCAGGTCAGGAGTTTGAGACCAGCTTGGCCAACATGGTGAGACTCGGTCTGTATGAAAAATGGAAAAATTAGCTCCTTTTCACAAGATGGCGCCGAAAGCGAAGATGGAAGCTCCTGACCTTCCTAAAGCCGAAGCCAAAGTGAAGGCTTTGAAGGTCAAGAAGGCAGTGTTGAAAGGTGTCCACAGCCACAAAAAAAAGAGCCGCCGCACATCACCCACCTTCTGGTGGCCCAAGACACTGCGACTCCAGAGACAGTGCAAATATCCTTAGAAGAATGCACCCAAGAGAAACAAGCTTGACCACTATGTTATCATCAAGTTTCCTCTGACCACTGAGTCAGGCGCGAAGAAGATAGAAGACAACAACATATTTGTGTTCCTTGTTGATTTTTTTTTTTTTTTTTTTTAAAGATGGGGTTTCACCATGTTGGCCAGGCTGGTCTCGAACTCCTGACCTTAGGTGATCCTCCCACCTCAGCCTCCCAAAGTGCTGGGATTACAGGCGTGAGCCACAGTGCCCGGCCAGCTCTTGATGTTAAAGCCAACAAACGCCAGATCAAACAGGCTGTGAAGAAGCTGGACACTGACGTGGCCAACGTCAACACCCTGATTCGGACTGATGAAGAGATGAAGGCCTATGTTCAACTGGCTCCAGATTACGATGCTTTGGATGTTGCCAACAAAATATGAATCATCTCAACTGAGTCCAGCTGGCTAATTCTAAATACATGTATCTTTTCACCATTAAAAAAAAAAAAGTCATCAAGGTATGGTGGCTCATCCCTGTAATCCCAGCTATTTAGGAGGCAAGGCAGAATTGCTTGAACCCGGGAGGCGGGGGTTGCATTGAGCCGAGATCACACCACTGCACCCCAGCCTGGACCATAGAGCCAGACTCTGTCTCAAAAAAAATAACCGAAATATTTCTATTGGATTCTGAATACAAAATGTCCCTAGGGTAGAAATCTTACTTCTTATGCCTGTTATAGTATAATTCCCAAATGTACCATCAAAAAAAAGAAAAAAACAACTTATTTTTAAAAGTATACATAGAAATCTTTTTTCTAGGCTGGGAGCGGTGGCTGACGCCTGTAATCCCAGCACTTTGGGAGGCCGAGTCGGGTGGATCACTTGGGGTCAGGAGTTCAAGATCAGGCTGGCCAACATGGTGAAATCCTATCTCTACTAAAATACAAAAATTAGCCGGGTGTGATGGTGGGTGCCTGTAATCCCAGCTACTCAGGAGGCTGAGGCAGGAGAATCGCTTGAACGCAGCAGGCAGAGGTTGCAGTGAGCTGAGATCGTGCCATTGCACTCTAGACTGGGCAACAAGAGCAAAACTCGTCAAAAAAAAAAAAAAAAAAGTTTTTTTTTATTCCTATCACCACCAACTCTCCCCCACAATCTGGGTCACAACAACTGGTTATACTAACTGTTATGTGACCAGTTTCCCTTTTTTTTTTTTTTTTCAGGCAGGCAGATCACAAGGTTAGGAGATCAAGACCTGGCCAACATGGTGAAACCCCATGTCTCTACGAAAAATACAAAAAAAAACTAGCTGGGCATGGTGGTGTGTGCCTGTAATCCTAGCTACTCGGGAGGCTGAGGCAGGAGAATTGCTTGAACCCAGAAGGTGGAGGTTGCAACCTCTACAGTGAGCAGAGATCATGCCACTGCACTCCAGCCTGGCAACACAGCAAGAGTCCATCTCAAAAAAAAAAAAATTATCAAAACTTACAGAAGCACTTACAGACCATACATTGTGACATTCGCAGTCAAGAGAAATGAAAACAGGCCAGGCGTGGTGGCTCACGCCTGTAATCCAAGCACTTTGGAGGCCAAGGCGGGCGGATCACCTGAGTTCAGGAGTTCAAGACCAGCCTGACCAACATGGTGAAACTCCGTCTTTATAAAAAAAATATATAATAGGGTCGGGCGCGGTGACTTACGCCTGTAATCCCAGCACTTTGGGAGGCCGAGGCTCCCAAGGTCAAGAGATCAAGACCATCCTGGTCAACATGGTGAAACCCCGTCTCTACTAAAACTACAAAAAATTAGCTGGGCATGGTGGTGCGTGCCTGTAGTCCCAGCTACTCAGGAGGCTGAGGCAGGAGAATTGCCTGAACCCAGGAGGCGGAGGTTGCGGTGAGCCGAGATCGCGCCATTGCACTCCAGCCTGGGTAACAAGAGCGAAACTCTGTCCCAAAAAAAAAAAAAGAAAAAGAAAAAGTTGAATTGCTTGATATGTACTGTAGATTAAGATCTATAGCTGCAGTTGCCCAGTATGTCAAGATAAATTAATCCATGCACATTGACAAAACCCATGTAAAAAAAAAAGAGTGGGAGGTGAGCATGGTGGCTCATGCCTGCAGTCCCAGCACTTTGGAAGGCTGAGGCAGGCGGATTGTTTGAGCCCAGGAGTTTGAGACCAGCCTGGGCAACATAGCAAAACCCTGTTTCAATAAAAGAAAAAAATTTCTTTTTTTTTGAGATTGGGTTTCGATCTTTTGCCCAGGCTGCAGTGAAGTGGCCTGATCTTGGCTCACTGCAACCTCTGCCCTGCCAGGTTCAAGTGATTCTCCTGTTTCAGCCTCCTGAGTAGCTGAGATTATAAGCACCCACCACCACACCCAGCTAATTTTTGTATTTTTAGTAGAAATGGGTTTTGCCATGTTGGCCAGGCTGGTCTTGAATTCCTGACCTCAGGTGTTCCACCTGCCTTAGCCTCCCAAAGTGGTAGAATTACAGGCGTGAGCCACCACACCCAGCCAAAAAAAAAAAAAGTTTTTTAAAGGCCAAAAAAAAAAAAAAAAAAAAAGAAATTCATGAAGCTATGACTGCACCTATGCCAGGAGGCATGAAAACCTTGCATGCTTTGCACAATACCTTTTTATCTTCATATTGAAAACACAGCTTTTATGTGGGTACAGGGTTGTTATTAGAAAGGCCTACCTACAGATTCTAATAGGATTCAAGAAAAAGCAAAGTCATGACATGACAACTTGAAAGGAAAGGATCTAAAGCTGGAAAATTTAATGCCAGCAGAGGATGGTTTGATAATTTTAGAAAGAAGTTTGGCTTAAAATATGTCAAAATAGCAGAAGGGACAGCTTCTGCCAACCAAGAGGCAGCAGATGAATTCCCAGATGCCACTAAGAAAATCATTGAGGATTCCAACAATTTGGGAGACCGAGGTGGGCAGATCACAAGTTCAGGAGATCGAGACAATCCTGGCCAACATAGTTAAACCCCGTCTCTACTAAAATACAAAAATTAGCTGGGCATGGTGGAGTGCACCTGCAGTTCCAGCTACTTGGGAGGCTGAGGCTGAGGCAGGAGAATTGCTTGAACCCGGGAGACGGAGGTTGCAGTGAGCTGAGATTGTGCCACTGCACTCCAGCCTGGTGCCTGGTGACAGAGCAAGACTCTGTCTCAAAAAAAAAGAAAAAAAGAAAATCATTGAGGCCAGGTGTGGTGGCTCATGCCTATAATCCCAGCACTCTGGGAGGCCGAGGCAGGCGGATCATCTTAGATCAGGAATTAGTGACCAGCCTGGCCAACATGGTGAAACTCCAGGTCTACTAAAAACACAAAATTAGGCTGAGAGTGGTGGCTCACACATGTAATCCCAACGCTCTGGGAGGCCAAGGTGGGCAGATCACGAGATCAGGAGTTCATGACCAGCCTGGCCAACATGATGAAACCCAGTCTCTACTAAGAATACAAAAATTGGCCGGGTGCGGTGGCTCAAGCCTGTAATCCCAGCACTTTGGGAGGCCGAGGCGGGTGGATCACGAGGTCAAGAGATCGAGACCATCTTGGTCTACGTGGTGAAACCCCGTCTCTACTAAAAGAATACAAAAATTAGCTGAGTGTGGTGGTGGGCACCTGTAATCCCAGCTACTCAGGTGGCTAAGGCGGCAGAATTGCTTGAACCTGGGAGACGGAGGTTGCAGTGAGCCAAGATCATGCCATTGTACCCCAGCCTGGGTGACAGAAGGAGACCCCCTCTTAAAGAAGAAGAAAAAAATATTAGATGGGCGTGGCGACACATGCCTATAATCCCAGCTACTTGTTCCTGGGAGGCGGAGTTTGCAGTGAGCTGAGATCATGCCACTGCACTCTGTGTTGGGCGAGAAGAGCAAAATTCCACCTAAAAAAATAATAATAAAAGAAAATACGAGTCCAAAAATATTGAAAGTAGGTACTGGCTGAGTAGCAGTTTCTTAGACACTATAAACAGCCTCTTCTAACAAACAAACTTTAGTATTGTCTGTGCCTCACATTTAAGTAGTTGATAATAGTCAACTTTTAGTATTGTCCATTTGCTAAATCCCATTTCCCAACTAAACCTCAAGAACTGTCACACTTTTGTGTCCAATATAGTACCTAGAATAATAAGTGTTATGAAGGTAGTAGATACTTCAGAAGTCCCTCCTGAACTTTCTAGTTAATAGAGTAACTTCCCATACCTGACAAAGATCCAGAGAATTCACTCTGCTACTTCACCTTCAATACCAGTGACTCACCGTGTATAATCCTGGGGAGTGACCAGAAACTTCTCTTTCATCTGGACCTCAGCTTTGTTCTCCCACCAGAATTTGTTGGTCGCCTTCTTATGCTCTGGGCTGAAAATGGAGAGGATAAGCAATCTCAGCTATAGGTTATAAAATATTACTCAGATATTAAACATTAGGTTTGTAGTGCAAACTGACATCTGGGTTTCTACCTGGGGCAGGGCTGAGAGAGGAATACTGTTACCAGTCTCCAAGATCTCATCTCTTTTCTTCCCATAAAATTGTGAGAATCCAAGGGAAGGTTAGGGGCGGTGACCAAGCTGCCTTTCGCAGCTAGACCACCAGAACCACTTGGGACCGTGGCAGCATACGACCCCTACCCCAACAAGGCTGGCAACACCTGTGAAGTGACTCAATCCATCCATCCTGATCAAATCACAAAAGCGTCCTCCCGTATATGTATGTACACGTC
This sequence comes from Sapajus apella, assembly GCF_009761245.1. Taxonomy (NCBI): domain Eukaryota; kingdom Metazoa; phylum Chordata; class Mammalia; order Primates; family Cebidae; genus Sapajus; species Sapajus apella. The sequence goes on from NW_022436956.1 coordinate 16,187,570, forward strand.
TGTGCTGGAGGAGTCTCCCAGCCCGGCTCTCACCTGGCCAGATGCTCCACCAGCCCCCCGTGCAGCACCGTCAGGTTTCCATGGCTCAGGTGTTCCCGCACCTCACAGCCGCAGCACAGGCACCAGCAGCATCGCTCGTGTTCCGGCACATAGCGCTCCACCTGAGCGGCGCGGATGGCTTTGCGGGCCGCCTCCACCTGCGGCGAAGAAGCCAAGTAGAACCCTGAGGAGAACCCCCAAATCACACCCGCTCTGGCCTTCACTGACCTGCCCCGCACTCCCAGCCCATCTCTAGCCTTGCCTCCGCACCCGGGGCAGGAGCCTTTCCAAAGCCTCCTTCAGCTGCCGCTGGTGCTTGCGGCTGTAGACGTGCCCGCGACCACAGAAGAAAGTCTGGCGGCACAGGGGGCAGCGCTGCGCCGGCGCCATAGGCCGGGAACCGGGTGTCTCCACCACCAGCAGCAGATCCCTCGCCATCCGGTGGCCCCTGACCCCTGACCCCTCGGGGCGGGGCTAACCCATCGGTTCCCGTGGTCCCCAGCGGCCGTCAGGCGCCACTGCAAGCCCTTCTGCGGCTGCGCAGACCCTTTTCAGCCCCACCCCACCCCCCAGTCCGGCCGCGGCCCGAACATCCCAGAGGCAGCCGGACTGGTTAAGCAAAACGTCGGCGCCGTCCTGCAGATGTGCGGCCACACGGGCCCCCAGGAACGTGAAGCTCGCAGGCTACACGCCACTCTGAGCATTGGCCAGGACCTGTAGTAGACAACATGACCACAGCCTTACGTTAATCACGTCACCGTGTCCTCTCGCTGAGGTTGTGTGGTTTACTATTATTAGCGCATTTTTAGGCGGGAAACCTGAGGCCTGTAGAGGTAAGGAACATTGAGGAGGGTTGCACAGGTGTCAAGTAGCGCGGTCAGCACCTGAGCCCTGGCGCCCATCATTACAGCGGCTGGAGGAGAACGCCTGCTGGAGGGACCACGAACTAGACCCAATCACAGTCGCCCCCACAGGGTGTGCTCCCCGCGGCCCCTGTAAAACCGTAAAGGAAGCTACACTGCATGCAGCGTCGTTGCTGAGGGATCGCACACTTCCCGTAGATTGTGTTGCTAGTTCTGGTACATAGCCCGGATGGGCTGCTGTCTGTAGGGCCTACACAGGGTCAGCGTTACAGAATTCAGCCCCAGCGTAGCTACTTCCCTCTTCAGATCTTCACTTCCTGTTGGAACTTCCCTCTAGAATCTAGCCTCTGCCAGAAGTAATTCATTTTGAATACCCTTGTAACACTCAATTCCTTGATCTCTCATCATTACCTTGGCAGGGTCAGTCCTGGACCTTGTCCCCCCAAATTTCTCCTTCTCTGAATCCAGACTCTGAAGTTCGGCTCTGTCTACCACCTGCCGTTATCCCATGTGGCCTTACCGTCAGCCTAGTGTTTGACTGCAGGGAGACCTCTCTTCCTGAAGAAGACGCCTCTTTTCATCCATTCACTCTGGAAATGATTCAACGTTTGCCTGCTGCCGGATGCTTTGCTCTCCACCAGGGGTTTTCAAAGTGTGCTTCCCCACTCCCCGGGGCCTACCGCATCAGAATGAGGGAACTGGTCAGCAGTGCACATTCTTAGGCCCCAACCCAGACCTACCTACTGAATCAGAAACTTGGGGTGAGGGCCCATCACGGTGGCTCATGCCTGTAATCCCAGCACTTTGGGAAGCCAAGGAGGGCAGATCACCTGAGGTCAGGAGTTCAAGACCAGCCTGGCCAACATGGTGAAACCCTGTCTCTACTAAAAATAGAAAAATTAGCCAGATGTGGTGGTGTGTGCCCATCATCCCAGCTACTCTGGAGGCTGAGGCAGGAGACTCTCTTGAACCTAAGAGGCGAAGGTTGCAGTGAGCCAGGATTGCACCACTGCACTCTAGCCTGGGCAACAGAGTGCGACTTCATCTCAAAAAAAAAAAAAAAGAAAGAAACCTGGGGTGAAGCTCAGCTGGCTATGGTTTCATGAGCTCTTCAGGTGATGCTCAAATGTGAGAAGCACTGGTCTAGGTCTTAGATTCTCTTGGTTCACTTTCCTCATTGGATCCCAGGAATGTTCAGCTACACTCTCAGGGCAACTTCTTACTTCACTTGACCTTCCAAGACCTCTCATTCTATCAAATCCCAATTTCAGATCAACCCAGGCATGCTTCCCTCATGTGTGCCAAAGCTGGTCATAGAGGTCTACACTACTATCTGTTTCAACTTCTAGTAACTTGTAAGCCTTCAGCAGTTTTGCTTATGAAGCTGCTTCACCAAGAAGTCAGCTGGCATCAGAACTCGGCTTGGGTCAAATGGAACTCAACATCTTCCTCTTCAGGACATCCCCTATTTTCATCCTCCCAGTGAATGACACCACCAAGTTACAGCCTGGAGGTTGGATGCCGTGGCTCACGCCCATAATCCCAGCAGTTTAGGAAACTGAGGTGGGCAGATGGCTTGTGCCCAGGCATTTGAGAGCAGCCTAGCCAAGATGGCGAAGCTCTGTCTCTACAAAAAAAATTCTGCCAGGCCTGGTGGTTCACACCTGTAATCCCAACACTTTGGGAGGCTGAGCAGATGGATCACCTGAGGTCAGGAGTTTGAGCCTAATACAAAAATTAGCCAGGTGTGGTGGCACGTGCCTGTAGTCCCAGCTACTTGAGAGGCTGAGGCAGTAGAACTACTTGAACCCAGGAGGCAGGGGTTGCAGTGAGCTGAGATCGTGCCACTGCATTCCAGCCTGGGTGACACAGCGAGACTCCGTCTCAAAAAAACAAACAGGCTGGGCTCAGTGGCTCCCACCTGTAATCCCAGCACTTTAGGAGGCTGAGGTGGTCAGATCACCTGAGGTCAGGATTTTAAGACCAGCCTGGCTGTCATGGTGAAACGCTGTCTCTACTAAAAATACAAAAATTAGCTGGGTATATTGGTGGGTGCCTGTAATCCCAGCTACTCGGGACATTGAGGCAGGAAAATCCCTAGAACCTGGGAGGCAGAGGTTGTAGTGAGCCGAGATTGTGCCACTGCACTCCAGCCTGGGCGACAGAGTGGGACTCTATCTCAAAAAATAAACAAATTCAGCTGGCCATTCGGGTCAATGAGCTTTCCATCCCAGAACCATGGCCCAATTTATCCGTAACTGGAGAAGACGCCAGTGCTTGTGAACGCAGCTGTGACTTACTCGAAGTCTCAATTAGCCACATTTTGGTACTACGCCAAGGTTGAGCTGATTCCTCCCACCCCTGCTGAGATCCCAAGAGCTATTCAGAGCCTGAAAAAAATAGTCAAGAGTGCTTAGACTGGTAGCTTCAAACAACTCAGTTAAGGAAGCTGTGCTGAATGGTTTGGTGGCCACTGAGGTGTTAATGTGGTTTTATGTCAGATCACAGGCAAGCGTGGCATCATTGGCTATGATGTTTGAAAACCAATCTTTTTAACATCTGATTAAATTTATTATTTGAGTGTTGTTGGACTATATGTGATCAGACTGCTACCTGAATAAAATAAGATTTGTCAAAAAAATAAAAAATTTAAAACAAACAAAAACAAAGCAAAAATTAGCTGGTCCTGGTGGTGTGTAGCTGTAGTCCCAGTTACTTAGGGGGCTGAGACAGGAGGATCACTTGAGCCTGGGAGGTTGAGGCTGCAGCAGTGAGCTGTGTTTGTGCCACTGCACCCTAGCCTGGACAACAAAATGAGACTTTGTCTCAAAAAAAAAAAAAAAAAAAGCCGGGAGGTTTGGGTTTTTTTTTTTTTTTTTTTTTTTTTTTTTTTAGATGGATTCTTGTTCTGTCACCCAGGCTGGAGTGCAGTGGCTCAATCTTGGCTCAATGCAACCTCTACCTCCTTGGTTCAAAGGATTCTCCTGTCAGCCTCCCAAGTAGCTGGGATTACAGGCGTACGCCACCACACCCGGCTAAGTTTTATATTTTTAGTAGAGATGGGGTTTCGCCATGTTGGTCAGGCTGTTCTCAAACTCCTCACCTCAGGTGATCCACCTGCCTTGGCCTCCCAAAGTCCTGGGATTGCAGGTGTAAGTCACTGTGCCTGGCCTGGGGTGAGTTATTCTTGACACTCCCTTTTACTCAACCCCACCCCAACATCTACCATGCAAAAGTCGTCTTATTCATTGGACTTCTAATGTGTTTAAAGTCTGTTCCCATTTTTTTTTTTGAAACAGGGTCTTGCCGTGTTGCCCAGGGTGGAGTGCAGTGGTTGTTCACAGGTGCCAACCTACTACTACTGGCATGGGAGCTTTGGGTTTTTTAAAAAAAATTTTTAAGCCAGTCAAATTTAGGCGTGGGGGGTTGTATACCAACTTTAGTGACACTAGTGTTATTAAATTCTAATAACCCACTGCCATCAGACAAGCGCAACATGAGAGTTTGGAACTGCTCCATTTCCGACCTGGGCTGCTTCACCCCTCCATAGGGGTGGTCACCTGGAGGGGTGACCTGGATGGTCCCCTGTCCTGGGAGGTTACCATATTGATACTGAGCTTAGTGCAAACACCCAAACTGCATAATGCATTACAGTCAAATTCCTGGGCTCAAGGGATCCTCCCATCTGAGCCTCCTGAGTAGCAACAACCATAGCGTGTGCCACTGCACCCAGCTGTCTTCCTTTTTTTTTTTTTTGAGACGGAGTTTCGCTCTTGTTACCCAGGCTGGAGTGCAATGGCGCGATCTCAGCTCACCACAACCTCCGCCTCCTGGGTTCAGGCAATTCTCCTGCCCCAGCCTCCTGAGTAGCTGGGATTACAGGCACACGCCACCATGCCCAGCTGAATTTTTGTATTTTTAGTAGAGACGGGGTTTCACCCTGTTGACCAGGATGGTCTCGATCTCTTGACCTCGTGATCCACCCGCCTCGGCCTCCCACAGTGCTGGGATTACAGGCTTGAGCCACCGCGCCCGGCCTTTTTTTTTTTTTACTTTCTGTGGAGAACGAGGTCTCACTATATTGCCCAGGCAGATCTTGAACTCCTAGGCTCAAGCTATCCTCCCCCCTCTGCCTCCCTAAGAGCTGGGATTACAGGCATGAGCCACAGCGCCTGGCATTTATTTTTTTTCTTGAGATGGAGTCTCGCTCAGTAGTCCAGGCTGGAGTGCAGTAGTATGATCTCGACTCACTACCACCACCATCTCCCACGTTGAAGTGATTCTTCTGTCTCAGCCTCCTGAGTAGCTGAGATTAAAGGTACCTACCATCATGTCAGGCTAATTTTTGTATTTTAGTAAAGATGGGGTTTCACCAGGTTGGCCAGGCTGGTCTTGAACTCCTGACCTCAGGTGATCTGCCCGCCTCAGCCTCCCAAAGTGCTAGGATTATAGGCATGAGCCACTGTACCCAGCCTCCTTTAAAAAAAAAAAATACAATTTCTATATAGATACATTTTATAGAGACAAGGTCTTGCTATGTTGCCCAGGCTGGTCTTGAACTCCTGGGCTCAGGGGATCCTCCGACCTCAGCCTCCCAAAGTGCTGGGATTACAGCACACCCAGCCTATCTTACATTGTTTTAAACTCAGTGTATACCTCATTTCAATTCTCCTCCTCTCTTGCTCAGATTCACATAAAATCATACTAACTGGTTTCCAAGTGTCTGCTCTATTCTGTCCGTACATCTTCCTTTCTGTAGTCTTAAGAAAGTCTCCATAATGACTTTTCTAATTAATACCTCTAATTTCAGGACAAATCTAAACTTCCTTGACAAGCCATTCAAAGCCTTTTACATGATTCCCAACTTCTTTGGGTCTCCCCTCCCTCTCCACTGCCCCACTTGAATCCCTCCTCCAGGCAATTCCAATAGTTCTATTCCTCCTATGAACTACAGCATCTTCAGCTCCTCTGCCAGGAATTTACATCTTTCCAATCCTACCTCACAAATTTTCTATTATATAAGGCTCTGAAATATGAACTAGAAGTAATTTCAGTGAAGCTGATGGCTTTATCTGGCATATGGTAAGCTCTGAATCAATGTTTATTGAAAGAATAAAATGTCATCCTTTTGTGAAGCCTTCCAGAGTTGTCCCTGAAGGATTAATTTCTCAACTCCAAGGTCCTTTGCTCATCCTGTCATCGTTTTTGTCTAGTAGTCAGTTGAAAACCAATCATGGGCCGGGTGTGGTGTCTCACGCCTGTAATCCAGGCACTTTGAAGGCCAAGGTGGGCGATCACCTGAGGTTGGGAGTTCAAGACCAGCCTGACCAACATGGTGAAACCCCGTCTTTAAAAAAAAAAAATAGAAAGAAAACCAATCATGGAAAAGCTCCTCAAGTGCAGGGATTGTGTTCTATTCATGCCTGACTCTTAATTAACAGATGGTGGTCCTCTATGTATCCTTGTCAAATTAAGTGAAAACCGTCAAAACTCAGGCACCCTGAGGTTACGATGCCCTTTAGTGGTGGGAGTAGTGTATGCAAGGAGCCCAGGGAGCATGAAGTTAACAGCCTGCTAATTAGTAGTAGCAAGCTACCAAATGGGATCACTTGAAAATTCCTTAAAAATTATTAAAAATTTCCAAAGAAGCAGCTTCTCCACTCCTTCGGGAATCTCCGCTGGTTCAGCCCACCTGCCTCCACTTCTGCCTCCACCATGTCCATCAGGGTGACCCAGAAGTCCTACAAGGTGTTCACCTCTAGCCCCCCGGCCTAGCCACTCCTACACTAGTGGGCCTGGTGCCTGCATCAGCTCCTCAAGCTTCTCCCAAGTGGGCAGCAGCAGCTTCCAGGGTGGCCTGGGTGCAGGCTATGGTGGGGCCAGCAGCATGGGCATAGGAGGCATCACTGCTGTCATGGTCAACCAGAGCCTTCTGAGCCCCCTTAACCTGGAAGTGGACCCCAGCATCCAGACCATGCACACTTAGGAGAAGGAGCACATCAAGACCCTCAACAAGTTTGCCTCCTTCATCAACAAGGTACGGTTCCTGGAGCAGCAGAACAAGATGCTGGAGACCAGGTGGAGCCTCCTGCAGCAGCAGAAGACAGCTTGGAGCAACACGGACAACACGTTTGAGAGCTACATCAACAACCTTAGGTGGCAACTGGAGATTCTGGGCCAGGAGAAGCTGAAGCTGGAGGCGGAGCTTGGCAACATGCAGGGGCTGGTGGAGGACTTCAAAAACAAGTATAAGGATGAGATCAATAAGCGTACAGAGATGGAGATTGAATTTGTCCTCTCAAGAAGGATGTGGATGAAGCTTACATGAACAAGGTAGAGCTGGAGTCTCGCCTGGAAAGGCTGACTGACAGGATCACCTTCTCAGGCAGCTGTATGAAGAGGAGATCCAGGAGCTGAAGTCCCAGATCTCAAACACATCTGTGGTACTGTCCATGGACAACAGCTGGTCCCTGGACATGGACAGCACCATTGCTGAGGTCAAGGCACAGTACAAGGAGATTGCCAACCGCAGCCAGGCTGAGGCGGACAACATATACCAGATTAAGTATGAGGAGCTGCAGACACAGTCTGGGAAGCACGGGGATGACCTGCAGCATACAAAGACTGAGATCTCTGAGATGAACCAGAACATCAACTGGCTTCAGGCTGAGACTGAGGGCCTCAAAGGCCAGAGGGCTTCCCTGGAGGCCGCCATCACAGATGCTGAGCAGTGGGAGGAGCTGGCCATTATGGATGCTCATGCCAAGCAGGAGGAGCTGGAGGCCATCCTGCAGCAGGCCAAGCAGTACATGGCGCTGCAGCTGAATGAGTACCAGGAGCTGATGAATGTCAAGCTGGCCCTGGACATCACGATTGCCACCTACCATAAGCTGCTGGAGGGCTAGGAAAGCTGGCTGGCATCTAGGATGCAGAACATGAGTATCCATACAAAGACCACCAGCGCCTATGCAGGTGGTCTGAGCTGGGCCTATGGGGGCCTCACAAGCCCCAGCCTCAGCTATGGCCTGGGCTTCAGCTCCCTCAGCCGCACCAGCACCACCAAGGCCATGGTTGTGAAGAAGATTGAGACCTGCCATGGAGGCTGGTGTCCAAGTCCTCTGATGTCCTGCTGAAGTGAACAGCTGCGGCAGCCCCTCCCAGCCTGCCCCTCCTGAGGCTGTCCCAGAGCCTGGGAGGGAGGCTTCTGTGCAGGGAGCACAGGGAACAAGTGACCTACCTGAGGCTCAGCCCTAGCCCTCAGCCCACTTGCAGGGTTTACTGCTGAGGAAGCCCTTGCCCAGGCCTCCAGCTGCAAAACAATTCAATTACTTTTTTTTTTTTGGGGGGGGCAAAAAAAAAATTCAGCTAGCTCTGAAAAAAAAAAAATTAAAAATCTCCTTTATCAAAAATTGTAGGCCAGATGTAGTGGTTCATGCCTGTAATCCTAGCACTTTGGGAGGCCGTGGTGGGTGGATCACTTGAGGTCAGGAGATGGAGACCAGCCTGGCCAACATGGCGAAACGTGGTCTCTACTAAAAATACAAAAATTAGCTGGGTGTGTTGGTGCTCACCTGTAGTGCCAGCTACCTGGAGGCTGAAGCATGAGAATTGCTTGAACCTGGGAGGTGGAGGTTGCAGTGAGCCAAGATTGTGGCACTGCACTCCAGCCTGGGTGACAGAGTGACACCCTGTCTCAAAAAAAAAAAAAAAAAATTGTAGGCCAGACACGGTGGCTCATGCCTATAATCCCAGTGGGCAAATTGCTTGAGTTCAGGTGTTTGAGACAAGCCTGGGCAACATGATGAAACCTCGTCTCTACTGAAAAAAAAAAAAAAAAAAATTTAGCCAGGCCTGATGGCACATGTCTGTGGTCCCAGCTACCGGGGAGGCTGAGACAAGATGATTGCTTGAGCCTGGGAGGCAGAGGTTGTACTGAGCTGAGATCTTGCCACTGCATTCCAGCCTGGGTAATAGAGTGAGACTCAGTTTCAAAAAAAAAAAAAAAAAAGAAAAAAAAATTTTTTTTAAGATGGGGTTTCTCCATGATGGCCAGGCTGGTCTTGAACTCCTGACCTCAGGTCATCTACCCACCTCGGCCTCCCAAAGTGCTAGGATTACAGGCGTGAGCCACCACGCCCAGCAGAAAAATTTTAAAAGGCAATTTCTTGTTGTAAAATACAAAAGCTGTACAGAGGCTATAAATAAACGATTGCCCCATTTATGTTGCCTACCCAGTCCTCAAAGATGGCCATTGCTGGGTTTTTTTTTTTTTTTTGGCAGGGGGGCCATTGCTGTTTGACACCTATATTCTTCAAGATGTTTTCTGTGTTTAGACTTCACATTTATATATATGAACATAATTTCTGCCATATTCAGAATAATTTTGAACACTGTTCTGCTACTTTTTTAACTCCCCAAAATGTATTGTGGATATCTTTCTATGTCAGTACATAAAGCATGATATTAAGTACTATCTATATATTGATGATTCTCAGTGTATTTACATTTTCAGCTCAGACTTCTCTTCTGAACTCCAGACATATAACAACTATCTACTTGACACTGACATAACCATCCTGATGTCTCACAGATTCTTTTTTTTTTTTTTTTCCCCAAGATGGAGTCTTGCTCTGTCACCCAGTCTAGAGTGCAGTGGCACAATCTCGGCTCACTGCAACTTCTGCCTCTTAGGTTCAAGCGATTCTCCTGTCTCAGCCTCCTGAGTAGCTGGGATTACAGGCACCTGCCACCATGCCCAACTAATTTTTGTATTTTTAGTAGAGATGGGGTTTCACCATGTTGGTTAGGCTAGTCTCAAACTCCTGACCTCAAGTGATCCTTCCACCTCGGCCTCCCAAAGTGCTGGCATTAGAGGTGTGAGCCACGATGCATGACCTCACAGATTCCTTTTTTTAAATTGGAGACAGGATCTTACTCTGTTACTATTCAGGCTGGAGTGCAGTGGCACAATTATGATTCACTGCAGCCTTGCCTTGCCTCCCCAGGCTCAAGCAATCTTCCCACCTTAACCTCCCAAGTAGCTGGGACCACAGGCACACACCACCACCCCCAGCTATTTTTTTTTATTTTTTGTAGAGAGGAGGTCTCACCATGTTGCCCATGCTGGTTTCCAACTCCTGGGTTCAAGTGACCCACCCACCTCTGCCTCCCCAAGTGCGGGGATTACAGGTGTGAGCCATTGTGCCTGGCCTTGTCTTACAGATACTAAACACAGAATGGCTTAAACCTGCTACTCCTGCAGGCTTCCTCTCCTCACCATTCACCTATTTGCTGCAACCAAAAACCTGAGTCATTCTTGTCTTCTCCTCCTGCAATCAATCCTATTGTTTTTTCTACCTCTGCGATATATCATCAAATTGTTCTTCTGTCTTCATCTCTACTGCCACTAATACTCCAGCTGGCCTGATTTACCGCAGTCACCTCCTCATGGGTCTTCCTGCTTCCATGTTGGCTTCCCCCGACAAGCCACTTTCCTGAGTGGCTAATTGTGATTAACAACAATGACAACAACAAACAGATTATGTCAGTTACTTCAATTATTTTCTACTGTACTTGAAAAAAATCCAAATCCCCTGTCATTGCCTAGAAGAGCATACCTGGTCTAGTCCCTGTCCCTCTCCCAGTTTCACCTTGGACCTTTCTGCCCTCGTTTACTGTATTCTGTCTTCCATGGTTTCAGCCCTATTTTCTCAAAAGGCCAAGATGTGTCTCTACCTCCAGGGCTATGTCCAGTCCAATGCCTCTATTAGAATTCTTTTCCTTTCCGTTCTTCAGCCTGGCTAACTTCTCCCCATACTACAGGTCTTGGTTAAAATGTCACTTTTTTTTTTTGAGTTGGAGTCTTGCTCTGTTGCCCAGGCTGGAGTGCAATGGCACGATCTCAGCTCACTTCAACTTCCGCCTCCTGGGTTCAAGCAATTCTCCTGCCTCAGCCTCCCGAGTAGTTGGGATCACAGGCCCCTGCCACCATGCTAATTTTTATATTTTTAGTAGAGATAGGGTTCCACCATGTTGATCAGGCTGGTCTTGAACTCTTGACCTCAGGTGATGCACCCGCCTCCACCTCCGAAAGTCCTGGGATTACAGGTGTGAGCCACCGTGCCCAGCCTAAAATGTCACTTTCTTAGAAAGGTTCCTCTCTGATCTCCCCTCCAATCTAACTTAGATACCAATATTGCTTTCTCTCACAACCCAATCTTTTTTTTTGTTTTTGAGACACAGCCTCACTGTCACCCGTGCTGGAGTGCAATGGCATCATCTAGGCTCACTGTAACCTCCACCTGCCAGGTTCAAGCAATTCTCCTGCCTCAGTCTTCTGAGTAGCTGGGATTACAGGCACCCGCCGTCATGCCCGGCTAATTTATGTATTTTTGTAGAGATGGGGTTTCACCATGTTGGTCAGGCTGGTCTTGAACTTCTGACCTCAGGTGATCTGTCTGCTTCAGCCTCCCAAAGTGCTGGGATTACAGGTGTGAGCCACCAAGACCAGCCAATAACCCAATCTTTACCTAATTTTTATTACCATTAGTGTTTTGGTTTAGTATCTTTTCATCTAGACTGAAAACTGTGAGGAACCATTTGGTTTCTTTGCTGTATCCCTAACACCTGGCAAGGTCGTAGTATAGTGAAAATGCTTAACCCATAAGTGTTGAAGTCCAGGCACAGTGGCTCACACCTGTAATCCCAATAGTTTGAGAGGCTGAGGTGGGTGGATTGCTTGACCTCGGGAGTACAAGACCAGCCTGGGCAACATGGTGAAACCCCATCTCTACTAAAAATACAAAAATTAGCAGGACGTGATGGCATGTGCCTGTGGTCCCAGCTACTTAGGGGGCTGCGGTGGGAGAATCACTTGAACCTGGGAGGTAGAGGTTGTGATGAGTAGGATTGCCATTCTGTCTCCCAAAAAAAAAAAAAAAAAATCATGCCTGTAATCCCAGTACTTTGGGAGGCCGAGACAGGCAGATCATGAGGTCAAGAGTTCAAGACCAGCCTGACCAACATGGTGAAACCCGGTCTCTACTAAAAATACAGAAATTAGCTGGGCATAGTGGTGCACACACCTGTAATCCCAGCTACTTGGGAGGCTGAGGAAGGAGAATCACAAAAACAAAAAAAAGTATTTTATTAATTGATAAGTGAAAACTAGGTGCAAGTATAGGAGTTTATTAGAGACCAAAGTGGGCAAAGGCAGATTTTTCTCAGTCCCTTTCTCCCCAAAGGCTGTATTTTGTACTTTCCTTCTGATTTGTTGCATTTTGGATCCACTTGCAACTTAAACCTGATGTTGGCCAGGTGTGGTGGCTCACGCTTGTAATCTAGCACTGTGGGAGGCCAAGGCAGGTGGATTGCCAGGGCTCAGAAGTTTGAGACCAGCTTGGGCCATGTGATGAAACCCCATCTCTACTAAAACACAAAAATTAGCCAGGTGTGGTGGTGCACACCTGTAGTCCCAGCTACTGGGAGGCTGAGGCAGGACAATCACTTGAACCTGGGAGGCAGAGGTTGCAGTGAGCTGAGATGGCTCCATTACACTCCAGCCTGGGCAACAGAGTAAGAGTCAATCTCAAAAAACAAAAACAAAAGCAAAAAAAACCCCTGATGTTAACAAGAATGTGGACATTGATGAGGTTGTATACAAAGTGCAGATGAGGTGGACAAATTGAGGCCAAATCAGATTTGTTTTGAGACGGAGTTTCGCTCTTGTTACCCAGGCTGGAGTGCAATGGCGCGATCTCAGCTCACCACAACCTCCGCCTCCTGGGTTCAGGCAATTCTCCTGCCTCAGCCTCCCGAGTAGCTGGGATTACAGGCACACGCCACCATGCCCAGCTAATTTTTTGTATTTTTAGTAGAGATGGGGTTTCACCATGTTGACCAGGATGGTCTCGGTCTCTTGACCTCGCGATCCACCCGCCTCAGCCTCCCAAAGTGCTGGGATTACAGGCGTGAGCCACCGCGCCCGGCCCCAGATTTGTATTTTTAGTAGAGACAGGGGTTCACCATGTTGGTCAGGCTGGTCTGGAACCCTTGACCTCAGGTGATCCACCCACCTCAGCCTCCCAAAGTGCTGGGATTACAGGTGTGAGCCACCGCGCCCAGTCAAGATTATCTTCATAACCTAGAAAAATGGAAATGACTCCAAGATGCTTTAAAGGCTGCGCATTTTCCTCCTTTGAGGCAAGAAAAGTACAGACTCCCTTTGCTGCACAGCAGGCACCTGCCCCATTGCCTCAGGAGCATCTGTCAGCTGAAGGCATCCCATCTCCAACCTTGGAGTTGAACTCCACCTCCACCCTTAACCCCATCCTCAGAGACCCCACCTCCACAGACACACACATACACACACACACACACACAGAAGGCTGCTGAGGGTAAATTTAATAAGGTATTAGCTGGCTCTCACTTCTTGGGGTTAGAGGTCAAAGAGAAAGGGCATCACATCTGTAAGAAAAGGAGAGAGTTCAGGAGTTTATGCTTCACAGTTGCTGTTTCCTTGACCTGGGATGCTCTCTCATAGCAGGTGATCTGCTTCTCTCACTCATGGCTCAAATGCCACCTCTTCTCTGAAGCCTCCCTGCACTGCTCCAGGGAAAGTGTAAGTCCTCTTTGCACATAACCTCTATTACTGTACTTCTCACGTTGTGTGCTCACTATTGCCTAGGCTGCTGGGCTTGGTAAGGCCAGTTGCACCTTAGTTATTTGCCCATGGATTCTTGCCACATTACCTCCCATACTGGTGGGGGAGGTCTCATCTCAGGCAGGCATCGCTGAGGGTCTCAGATCACTGCTAATCTGTTTCTTTTCTTTTTCTTTTCTTTTTTTTTTTTTTTTTGAGACAGAGTCTCACTCTGTTGACCAGGCTGGAGTGGAGTGACACAATCTCAGCTCACTGCAACCTCCACCTGCCAGGTTCAAGCAATTCTCCTGCCTCAGCCTCCCAAGTAGCTGGGACTAACAGTGTGCACCACCATGCCCAGCTAATTTTTTGTATTTTTAGTAGAGATGGGGTTTTACCGTGCTGGCCAGGCTGGTCTCAAACTCCTGGCCTCAGGTGATCCATCCACCTCAGCCTCCCAAAGTGCTGGGTTTACAGGCATGAGCCACTGCACCCCACCTTATCTGTTTTCTACAGAAGATGCCCCCCATGGTGTGACCCAGGCTTCCACATCCAGCTTTGGGTCAGGAACTTCAGGTCTCCTCCCCTTGGGCCCACGCACGACAGACAAGGCTTCACACCTGGCTGGCTCATGCACTGTTGGATACTTTCCAGCCGAGTGGAAGCCAAGGCTCGGGCCTCCTCCGCAAAGCGGCGGTGTCCCTCCTCGGTCAACTTCCAGAGGCAAGATCGAGGCCGTGTGCTGGCCCCACCCTGCATGCTGCTGACAGGCACTTTCTCAAAGCTGTCTCGGAAACAGAGATTGTGACGGACGGTGTTCTTCCAGCCTTCTGGGGCCGTCCGGAAAAAGGGGAAGTGCTTTCTGCGGACAGAGAGGAGAGGTAAGGAAAGGCATGATATGTTTGGGGAATGCCCTTTTCTGGAGCATGTTCTACCCAGGGGTGAGGGGCCTCAGCCCTTCTCTCCAGGGGGATAGTAGCAAGTTGGCCTGGAGCTGCTCTTTGCTGACTGAGCACATGGCAAAGTGTCCACATGATGCATAGCTCACCTGAGCCCTCCCTCCGAGGGCCCAGGGCTTGGACCACAGCATGAACAAAGCAGAATCAGGCCAAGCAGCTCCTGTAAGAGGAATCTTGGTTGAGGATGGACCACTTGAGGATTTGTATCCTGAGACATGAGGCACTTCTCCTAACACTGGGAAAGGGCCCAAGAAACTCCCTTCCTTATACTCCTGTGTGCAGAACTATCTGAGCTAAATGGAAAACCCTTCTCAACTAAGCTCCCTGGCCCCTAGGGGTGCAAGTTGCTGTGCCAGGCAGTCCAGTTCTAGCAGAGGCAGGTGGGGAACTGTTGGGGAAACCTGACTTTAGACTGGCTGATCATCAGAGGGATGGTGGGGAAACTGTTACCTGACCCAGGTGAATTTATATCTTAAAAGAGAACTATACCCAAAGAGCACTGAAAACTAATTAAAAAAAAAAAGGGAGAACAAAAAAAAAAGAACAAAAGCCATAAAGGTTGGAGGATTTTTTAGATGTGAAAGGGGGTGGGAATGGATATGTTCTTGTACATATGTGGGGACAACGGAGCCCGGGAAAAGGGAACTGGGAACATGCTCCTCCTCTCAGACCCAGATAGGGAACCCAGAGCCTGGGATGGATTGGAAGGCATCAGCCTGGGGCCCTGGCCCCCACTTCCCCCTCCTCACAGGGCCCCCGGCACATACCGAGTGAAACTGTAGATCTGTTGCACGTTGAGGCCACAGGGGGAACTGTTTCTTAATGCCAGGGCAATTAGGTGGAAGTAATTGAGAGGGGGCCGGGACCAGAGCCTCCCCGCCTGGCTGCTGGCTTGCCGAAGCCTCCGATTCTGGAGGGGGGCCCTTTTGTGAGGGGATGGGAGAGCCACAGAGGAGCTGTCTTCCTGGTCCTCAGCCTCCTCCTCTTCTGTGAGCTAGAGGAGCACAGAGTAGGAACTGGTCCTGACTCCTCGGCCTCTACTCCAGGGTGCAGTGGCAGGAAGGGGGGTGGTCTAGGGCCACCATCTGGGCTTCTCCCCAACCCAAGCATGTAGGTAAGTTTCTGAACCCATTCACCTTTTGCTATGGCTTAGAGAGCAGAACTGTGATGGCTCTTCCCATGCCCCTTACCTACTGCCCAAGTCCGGCTCCCACCCCCAGAAATCCATACCTCCCAGATGCTGGGGGAAAAGGCAAACCGCTTCCGAGGGGGCGACCACTCGCTGGAGGACCTGGACAGCGATTCCACCCCTGTGGGCTCTGAGCAGCTGACATCTTCCTCCTTCTGGAATGGCTGAGAGGAGGGGAGTGTGCTTGTCAGATCCTCCGTCTTTGTAAGTCCTGGGACCTCCAGCTTTCCAGGGGGATACACGATGTTAGGGTTTACCCACATCCACAGGTTGGGCTCATAATCTGGACCTGTGCAGAACAAAAGAAGATTGTATGCCACAGCCCACTGGCTTTGGGTGCCCCTGGTCTCCAGCCCAGGCCACAGAAACACATCAGAGAACTCAATACTTACCATCCTTATCAGGGTTGGGTTTTTTCTCTAGGGGTAATTTTGGTGGCTTAACAATTCGGAGTTTATACCTGGCAACTGGCAAAAAGAAAAAGAAAGTCAAAACATCCTGGGATATCCCTTTGTGACCCTAGGATTCTAGACCTTAAGTCTTCTCTGGGAGAAGGTTGTGGACCTTGCCTGGGGAGTTTATATCATATTCTACTGGTTTTCCCTTTACCTCTCTGACGTTCTCATTCCCCTCTGCATTCGTTTCTTCTCACTCTATATATACCGTCCCTGAATGATCTTATGCATGCCTGTGGCTTCAGTTAACACCTATAAAAAAATGCAGAGCTCTCAAATTTTTACCTCTAGCCTAGCCTCCTGTGCTAGCCTTTAAGGAGAACTGCCTACTGGATATCTTTACTTGGGTAGCCCACAGGCACTTCAAACTTGTTTCTAAAACTGAATTCCATCTTCTTGCTCTTCCTTCTGTATTCTTGTTTTCTTTTGAGACAGAGTCTCACTCTGTCGCACACACTAGAGTGCAGTGGTGTGCTCAAGAGATCCTCCCACCTCAGCCTCCCAAGTAGCTGGGACTACAGGTGCATGCCACTATGTCCAGCTGATCTTTGTATTTTTTGTAGAGATGAGGGTCTCACTATATTGCCTGGGCTGGTCTCAAACCCCTGGGCTCAAGCTATTGTCCTGCCTCGGGCTCCCAAAATTTTGGGATTACAGCCATGAGCCACCATGCCTGGCCTTCCTATAATATTTTTTTTTAACAACTGGTAATCAATTTATCAAAATAGCTGACTTAAGCATCTGCAACGGTGACTTCCACCTCAATACTGATGGAAGTAATCTACTTATCAATATTAGAAGGACTGTGCAAGTCAATGAGTTGCTTGTGGATCCTCATCTGGAAATGATCCCATGTCTTAGAACCTGCATCACAAGGAGTTTTTCTTGTAGTGATCTCAAAGTCTTGGTAGGCATTCAAACTGGTCCTTTCACTTTTGAGATTCTTTTCCTTTGCTCCTCTGATCAAGTCAGCACACTCTGTCTCCAGTGATTTTACGTTGCGGCTCGTAAGAGTGATTCAAATTTGGTGAACTGCCAGCTCTGGCTCCATGAGTTTTTTTCAGTATCCTTAAACACCTTGGCTGCTGTGCGGCTTCCTGACCAACTTGTTCCTCGGGAGAGTGAACAGTGGTAAGCCAGGAGCAGGAGCGAGCAGATCCACAATCCGCAACAACTAGGACCATGTCTTCCTCTAAGAGTTCCTGTAATCTTTGTCTCAGCAAGTGGCACTGGTTGTTCAGGACAGAAACTATTTTTGCCCCCTACTGTCCCTGCGAGTGTCATTATATTACACATGAATCTAGGCTTTTGTTTGGGAAATGATGATACACTTATTGGAGAGCTCAGTAATTAGAGAGGATGCCCATTATGTTGCTAATATTCAACATAGTACTCAAAACAGGAAAAAGTAGCAAAAGACATAAAACTTGGGGTTTTTTTTTGAGATCAGGTCTTACTTGGTTGCCCGTGCTCGAGGGCAGTGGTGTGACACTGGCTCACTGCAATCTCCACCTCCCAGCTCAAGTAATCCTCCCATATCAGCTCTTGAATAAAGAAAAGACTTGAACAAAGACTCATAATACAAACTATTAAGATGCCAGTTACCCTCAAAATTAATCTATAAATTGTATGCACATATTATAGTACAAAAATTAAAGTCTGGTCAGGTGCGGTGGTGTGTACCTGTAAACCCAGCACTCTGGGAGGCCAAGGCAGGTGGATCACTTGAGGTCAAGAGTTCGAGACCAGCCTGGCCAACATGGCGAAACTCCATCTCTACTAAAAGTACAAAAAATTAGCTGGGTGTGGTGATGCGTACCTGTAGTCCCAGCTACTTGGGAGGCTGAGACAGAAGAATCACTTGAACCTGAGAGGCAGAGGTTGCAGTGAGCTGAGACTGTGCCACTGCACTCTAACCTGGATGACAGAGCAAGACTCTCTCAAAAAGCGAGACTCCTATGGTTAAAAAAAAAAGCGAGACTCCTTCTCAAAAAAGTACTACATATTAAAAATCACCATAAGCAAAAAAAAAAAAAAAAAAAAAAAAAATCAATAGACAGCAAAACTTCAACCCGAATTTCTCAGTTCTCTCTGTATAGAGAGCTCCTACAAATCATATGTAAAAGGCCAACACAAACTTACAAATGGGCAAATAATACGAATCAGCATTCACAAGGAGGGGATAACTGAATGGCTAATAAGGTGCTCAGCACTATTAGAAATAAGAAAAAACACAGTAAGATAATGAGGTAACACTTTACATCAATCAAGTCGACTAGAATTATAAAGATAATATCAAGTCTTGAGAAATATGCAAAGGAAATAGAATCTCTTATTATACTGCAGTTCTGAGTATCAACTGGAATAGCCATTGCTAAGCACAATCAGGTAGGACTACAATGTACTATAGCTTCCTGTCTGCTCTTGGATGCATATATTCAAGTTAATAGAGGAACTTAGATACTAATCAATCTCAAAAAATAAAACAAAGCAAAAATTAAAAAAAAGGAAAAGCGACTAATCAATCTCCATTGTTACCATCATCTACTGGTTTAGCTCCTGACTTACAGTAACTCTCCAACATGACTCCTGCTTTAAATCTTGGCTGTTGGCCAGGTGTGGTGGCTCATGCCTATAATCCCAGCACTTTAAGAGGCTTAGGCAGGCAGATTGCTTGGGTTCAGGAGTTTGAAATCAGGCTGTGCAACACGGTGAAACCCCATCACTACAAAAAAATACAACGATAATAATAACCTAGCCAAGTGTGGTGGTATGAGCCTGTAGTCCCAGCTACTCAGAAGGCTGAAGCAGGAGGATGGCTTGAGCAGGAAAGGGGAGGCTGCAGTGAGCCACGCTCACGCCATTGCACTCCAGCTTGGGCAACAAAGCCAGACCTTGTTTCAAAAACAAAAATACGATCTTTGCTATTTATTGAACTCGTCTCCAGCAAATTTGACTTCTGTTCTACTGTAGACACTCCCTCAGTCATATCCTAAACCAACTGCAACCTCTCTGTAACCTCATTTATGCACCATATAAAAAGGTACCACCCAGCCGGGCGTGGTGGCTCACGCCTGTAATCCAAGCAGTTTGGAGGCCAAGGCAGGCGGATCACCTGAGGTCGGGAGTTCAAGACCAGCCTGACCAACATGGTGAAACCCCACCTTAAAAAAAAAAAAAAGGCACCACCTTGTGTCTTTCTGGCTTACTCCCTCAACCCCAGCTAAGATCCCACTGAGATCAGCAGTCCACTGAACTGTGGTTTTGGCACACTTGTTTGGCAGAGCTGGATTTAGTCAGGGTTGTGGTTTGGCCAACAAGGTGCTCCAAGGAACCTGCATAGTATTTAACCATGGGATTCACGTTAGGTGAATAAGGGTGGACACATCAAGTGAAACAGTGAAAAGGTGACAGGATCAATGGACTGGTGATCTCAGTGCAAACCAAGGATAATGTCTCTGTATGTCTGTGTTTTGCTTTGGCACAGATAGCCCCTGAGCTTTTTCAAGGAAAAAGTTCCACAAATCTTCCCCTCTCTTTCCTGTGTCCCTAATTTTTGTCTTTGTTGGATCATTCTCTTCAGCATGCAAACTTGCTGTTAATTCTCCCATTTTAGGGACCAGGTGCAGTGGCTCATGCTTGTAATTCCAGCCTCTTTTGGAGAGCTGAGGCTAGGAGGATCACTTGAGCCCAGGAGTTTAAGGCAACTCGAGTCTGCAGTGAGCTGTGCTGGTGTCACTGTACTCCAGCATGCGCGCCAGATGGAGCCCCTGTCTCTAAAAAACAAAAATAAAGAAAAAAATTCTCCCATCTTGTTTCCTGTTGAGGCACAACACATTGCTTCTACTTTGTCTCTACTTCTCCTCCTTCCATTCTTTTATTTTTTAAAGATGAGGTTTCACCGTGTTGACCAGGATGGTCTTGATCTCTTGACCTCATGATCCACCCGCCTCAGCCACCCAAAGTGCTGGGATTACAGGCGTAAGCCACCGCCGGCCCCTCTTTCATTCTTAAGCCCCCTCCAGTCAGGTTTTTCATTCTACCACTTACCAAAACCACTAACCAGGGACCTCTGCTTAGTTAAATCCAGTCGTCACTTATATTCTATTCATCGACCATCCCCTCCTTGAAAGGCTTTTTCCACTTGGTTTCCAGGACACCACAGCCCCCCTTAGTTTTGATTCTCAATGGTCTTTTTTGCTCTCCAATCTCTTTACAATGAACTGCCCCTAGGGCTCATTCTTGTTCCTCCTGTATTCTTAACCCTTAAATTCCACTCATATACCAAAAGACCCAAAATTAACATCTGCAGTCCCCACCTCTCTCCAGAACTCCAAGCTCACCTATCCAACTGCAGACTCAACACGTCTACTTGGGCCGGGCGTGGTGGCTCAAGCCTGTAATCCCAGCACTTTGGGAGGCTGAGGCGGGTGGATCATGAGGTCAAGAGATCAAGACCATCCTGGTCAACATGGTGAAACCCCGTCTCTACTAAAAAAAATAGCAAACATTAGCTAGGCATGGTGCATGGTGGCACGTGCCCATAATCCCAGCTACTCAGGAGGTTGAGACAGGAGAATTGCCTGAACCCCGGAGGCGGAGGTTGCGACGAGCTGAGATCGCACCATTGCACTCCAGCCTGGGTAACAAGAGCGAAACTCCGTCTCAACAACAACAACAACAAAAAAAACCACTTCTACTTGGATGTCTACTAAGAATCTCCAGCTCAGCATATCCAGAACAGAATTCCTGATCTTCCTTCCTAAACCTGTCTCCCACTCACAGCACAAGGCAATGTCATCCTTCCCCTAGGTCAAAACACTTTGAAAGGCTCATACTCAATTGTCTGTTTTATACACCATATCCAATACATTAGCATATCCAGCTGGTTCTCCCTGCTACTAACCTGGCCCGATCTACCATCATCTCTTGTCTGAATTACTACTACAGCCTCCTAGTCTCTGCACATCCATAGTCTACCCTCGACACAACAGCCAGAGTGGTTTTTTCAAATATAGATCATGCAGGACTAGCTGTAAGGTCTTTTAGGCCAGCTGACAGTGCAATGGACGCCATGTTAACCTCTGTGACCTGCACGGACACTCCAGATGAGTTCTTGGAAAATCTAAAGTAACTGGAAGACTGACGAAATGATCAACCCCTGCGGCACCTACTTAACATTGAGATATTATCTATTGTGTTCCTTATTCCTACCCTAATTGATCAGGCCATAGAACTTTATAACCGACCTTGGCCGACCCCTATGACCCCCTCCCAGCTTGCAAAACACTGCCAACTGTAACTTATGTAACTTTCCACTGCCCACTCCAAACCTTTAAAACCAACTCCTATCCCACTGCCTCAATGACGCCCTTTTCCAGCCTCAGCCCGCCTGCACCCAAGTGAATAAACAGCCATGTTGTTCACACAAAGCCTGTTGGAGGGATCTCTTCATTCAGCAAGTGCATTCTATCACTAGCCACATAATTTGTAGGGTTCAGTAAAGAAAACACGGGGCTCCTTGTTGAAAAATTAAACATTAGCCAGGCACGGTGGCTCACACCTGTAATCCTAGCACTTTGGGAGGCTGAGGTGGATCACCTGAGGTCAGGAGTTCAAGACCAGCCTAACCAATATGGTGAAACCCCATCTTTAAGAAATAAGAAAAAAAAAAAAAAAAAAAGAAAAACTAAAAATTTCAAGACAGTGATAGCAGAGTATTAAGCCAAATACAGGCACCTAGGCAGGCAACTGCACAGGTCACACACTCATGAAGCAGACCCTGAGAGCATGTCACTCCTCTAATCAATTTGGGAGGTAGGAGGATTGCTTGAGTCCAGGGGTTCAAGACCAGCCTGGGCAACATAGAGGGGACCCCCAACCCCCACAATCTCTACAAATAATAAAAAAGTTAGCCAGTGTGGTGCCCCATGCCTGTGGTTGCAGCTACTTTGAGGACTGAGGTGGGAACACTGCTTGAGCCTGGAGGTAATTGTGCCACTGCACTCCAGCCTGAGCAAAAGAGCCCGTCTCAAAACCTTAAAACCATTCCTTATCTGACTCAAAGTCAATCCTAAAGTTATTAGAAGACAGGCATTCCTGCTCTCAACCACACCCTTCGGAGCTCTTTATTTACTGTCATCCAGCCTTACTGACCTCCTTAACCACTTTCCCTTCAAATACCCTCTAGGTGCACTCCTCCACCTCCCACCTTTATAGTCCCAGCTACTTGGAAAGATGAGGGAGGAGAATCGCTTCAACCCGGGAGGTGGAGGTTGCAGTGAGCCGAGACCACACCACTGCACTCCAGCCTGGAGACAGAGTGAGACTCCACATCTCAAAAAAAAAAAAAAAAAAAGATACGGAGAATTGGCCTCAAGTAACTATCAACTGTTTGCTCAAATATTATGTTCCCAATTAAGTTCAATTCCACAATCTTATTTAAAACTGTAGTTGTGGCCGGGCGCGGTGGCTCATGCCTGTAATCCCAGCACTTTGGGAGGCCAATGCAGTCAGATGACTTGAGGCCAGGAATTTAAGACTAGCCTGGCCAACATGGTGAAATCCTGTCTCTACTAAAAATATAAAAATTAGCTGGGCGGGGTGGCACATGCCTGTGATCCCAGCTACTCAGGAGCCTGAGGCACAAGAATCACTTGAACCTGGGTGGTGGAGGGTGCAGTGAGCCGAGATTGTGCCACTGTGCCCAGGTGACAGAGTGAGATTCCATGTTGAAAACAAAAAACTGTAGCTGCCACCACTCCCTTCCCCTATTCCTGAGTCCACTTCTCCAGTTCTTTTGTGATCGCTGATTATCACATACTATATGATCATACTATATCACATACTATATGATCTACCCATTTATTATGTGGATTATCCGTCTGCCCCCGGTAGAATGTAAGGTTCCCTGTCTGTTTTGTTCACTGTGTATCATGAGTGTCTAGATCAGTGCCAGGTCAATTGGAGGTGCAAATACATATTTATTGAATGAAGAAACATGTAAGAATGTCCACTAGCACCAATTATGGTGGCAGAGTTGGAAGCAATCTAGGTGTAAAGAAAATTAAAATGTAAAAGGTGGGATATACAGCTGATAGAATACTAACAACTCCTTGTTGTACTCTTTCCCCCTTTCTCGCTACTGCACTTGACTAGTCTAAAAAAAAAAAAAAAAAACTAACAATAATCAGAAATAATGAACCAGGCCTAAATTTAGCAACCCAAAACAATAGCTCTCAAAACCAATGAGTGGAGAAAACAGGCGTTAAATGGATTAGGGCTGGTAACGGGAGGGGTGGAGGTAATGGAAGAAGGGGTGGAGACTTAAGGGGCAAAAGGAAGAGTTAAAGCCGGGGGCGGAGGCTCAGGCCTACAATCCCAGCACTTTGGGAGGACGAGATTGGCCTGGACAACAAGGTGAAACCCTGCCTCTACTAAAAATACAAAAATTAACAGGGCGTGGCGGTGCCCGCCTGCAATCCAGGCTACTTGGGAGGCTGAGGCAAATCGCTTGACACGGCGGGGGAGGGGGGAGGGGGAGAGGTTGCAGCGAGCAGAGATGGCGCCACTGCATTCCAGCCTGGGCCCGGGCCACCGAGAGAGACTGCGTATTAAAAAAATAAATTAGAAAAAAAAGAAGAAAATAAAGAGTTAATCCAAGGGCCTTGTAGGCAAAAAGGTACCAGGAATGTGAGGCGTGATTACCTCAACTCTCCACACCTGAGGTCCAAAGAAGACAAAACCTAAAAGATCATGATGGTCAACCAAGCATTCGGCAAGTACGGAGAACGTCTAGACGTCAGGCAATATATTAGGAATACAGCCATGGACAAAACGATTAGGCCTGTTTTTTTAAGAGACAGGAAAGTAACTGAAATATACAGTAATGGCAAATGGCGACCAGCGCCACGGAGAAAAGACCCAGAAGAGGCCTTGGAACGTTCTAGGAGCCTGGCGAGTGACGTAGAGTTGAAAGCCTCGGTTTTTAGGTGAGACCAGCTGCCCTTGGGGAGCTTCCAATTAAGGCGGGAACGAACCCCCCCCAACTCCCAAGTGGAGTTCGCGAGTGGGGGTGGGGCGGGGGCGGAGGCGCTAAGCCTGGGGGCCCTCCCCAAAGCCTTCCCGGGGAGGTGGGGGCGAAGGCTGGGGAGCCGCCCCGCCGCCACGCCCAGCCCCCGCCGCACCCCACCCGCTACTCACGTTTCTGCTCGGCTAAGGGGAGGTGAGATGTGGTGAAGGCCAGAAAGAGCTCATTCCCCATGTCCCAGTCCAGCAGTCCCGGGACCTGGCCATGGAGGCTGGCCCAGAAGTCGAGGTGTTGGAGCTTCACGTCCACCTTCCGGGCGGGCAGAGGCGCTGCGACGAGGAGTGGGGGCGTGGAGTGGGGTCGCGGCGGCTGAGGAGCGACCCTCGCAGGCGCCTCCTCAAATGCGCCGGCTCCTATCGAGTGAGCTTGGCGGCAGCTCAGGTGTGGAGGGGCCCTTTTGACGCCTTTTATCTCCTCAGGACCGCTTGGAGGAACGCCTAAGAGGTTCCTCCTCAACCCTGCCCCTTGCATGCTGGGGGTCAAGGACCTGGGGATCCGGAAGGGAGGTACCCCCGAGCATCTTCCGCATCCTCGTTTGCCCAAGCCCCTTGCTCCTTATTTCATTGAAAAGGCGTCATGGTCCAGTGATCGTATTTATTTTTATAGTTTCGCTTTAATGTTAATCCTTTCTACCATAATACTACTAGTAGTTGCTTTCTAGAGTTTCTGAAAGGTTTATGGCTTATCCACGATCACATCTGTAGTAGATGGTGGAGATGGAATTAGATTGGATGGTGATTTGATTAAAAAATTGTTTTTTTGGCCGGGGCGGTGGATCATGCCTGTAATCCCAGCACTTTGGGAGGCCGAGGTGGGCGGATCACCTGAGGTCAGGAGTTTGAGACCAGCCTGACCGATGGTGAGACCCCAGTCTCTACTAAAAACACAAAAAATTAGCCGGGCATGGTAGTGGGCACCTGTAGTCCCAGCTACTTGGGAGGCTGAGGCAGGAGAATCGCTTGACCCCTTGACCCCCAGGAGGCGGAGGTTGCAGTGAGCCGAGATCGCACCACTGCACCCCAGCCTGGGGGACAAGAGCGAGACTTTGTCTCAAAGATAAGTAAATAAAATAAAATAAAATAAAAATTGTGTTTTTAATAATTTCAGATTTGCAGAAAAAAAATCCCAAGAATTCTAAAAATTCCTCTATACTTTTTCACCCAGATTCACTAATTACACCAATTGTTAATACTTTATCACATTTATATCTTTATTTCCATATATACTGCATATATATTGTTTTGCTTAATGATGTGAGAGTAATTTGCAGACATCATGTACCTTTACCCATACATATTTCTGTATTTCCTAAAACAAGGATTTTTTTTTTTTTTTTTTTTTTTTTTTTTTTTGAGATGGAGTTTCGCTCTTGTTACCCAGGCTGGAGTGCAATGGCGCGATCTCGGCTCACCGCAACCTCCGTCTCTTGGGTTCAGGCAATTCTCCTGCCTCAGCCTCCTGAGTAGCTGGGATTACAGGCACACGCCACCATGCCCAGCTAATTTTTTGTAGCTTTTAGTAGAGACGGGGTTTCACCATGTTGACCAGGATGGTCTCGATCTCTTGACCTCGTGATCCACCCACCTCAGCCTCCCAAAGTGCTGGGATTACAGGCTTGAGCCACCGCGCCCGGCCTTTTTTTTTTTTTTAAGATGGGGTTTCACCATGTTGGTCAGGCTGATCTTAAACTCCCGACCTCAGATGATCTGCCCGCCTTGGCCTCCAAAGTGCTTGGATTATAGGCGCGAGCCACTACACCGGGCCGGATATTGTTTTATGTACCCAGAAAATCAGAAATCAGAAAGTTTAAGATTGATTCGATGTTATATTTAATATACAGTTATTTCTCAAACTTTACCAATTGTGCCAATGATGTCATTTATATAATTTTTTTTTTCTGGCCTAGTATCCCTTTCAGCATTATGCAATACATTTAATATTCATGTGTCTTTACTCTCCATTAATCTGGAACAATTTCTCTCTCTTTTTTTTAAGCCAGCCAAATTTAGCAATAGGAGGTTGTATACCAACTTTAGTGACACAAATTTTATTAATAAGTTCTGATAACCCACTACCATTGGACAAGCCATCCTTGCTTTTTTTGTTGTTTTTGAGACAGGGTTTCACTCTGTCACGCAGGGTGGAATGCAGTGATACAATCACAGCTCACTGAAGCTTTGACTTCTCAGGCTCCAACAATCCTCCCACCTTAGCCTCCCGGGTAGCTGGGACCACACAGGTGTGGGAAACCATGTCCAACTAATTTTTGGTAGAGACAGGGTTTTGCCACGTTGCCCAGGCTAGGTCTCAAACTCCTGACCTCAAGTGATCCACCTGCCTCAGCCTCCCAAAGTGCTGTGATTACAGGCATGAGCCACCACACCTGGCCTCTCTTCTCTGTCTTTATAATCTTTCATAACATTGACATTTTTGAAGAGCACAGGCCATTTATTTTGTAGAATGGCCCTCAGTTTGAGTTTGGCTAATGTCTCCTCATAATTAGAGAATGCATTTTTGACAAGAATGCCACAGAAGTGATTATTCTTTTCTAACTTTTAGGTTCAAGTGTACATGTGCAGGTTTGCTGTATAAGTAAACTCGTGTCACAGGGTTTTGTTGTACAGATTATTTCATTACCTAGGTACTAAACCTAGTACCCAATAGTTATTTTTTTCTGCTCCTCTCCCTCCTTCCATTTTCCACCCTCAAGTAGGCCCCAGTGTCTGTGTGGTTCCCCTCTTTGTGTTCATGAGGTTTTTCTTTCCTTTTTTTTTTTTTTGCTGCTGTTGCCCAGGCTGGAGTGCAATGGCATGATCTTGGGTCACCATAACCTCTGCCTCCCGGGTTCAAGCGATTCCCCTGCCTCAGCCTCCCAAATCCCAAATCACATGCCTGGGATTACAGGCATGTGACACCATGCCCAGCTAATTTTGTATTTTTAGTAGAGACAGGGTTTCTCCATGTTGGCCAGGCTGGTCTCAAACTCCTGACCTCAGGTGTTCTGCCCGCCTTGGCCTCCCAAAGTGCTGGGATTACAGGCATGAGCCACTGTGCCTGGCCTTCCCTCCCTCCATTCTTCCTTCCTCCTTTTCTCCTCTTTCTTTCTCTTTCTCTCTTTCTTTTCTTCTCTCTCTCCTTTCTTTTCTCTCTCTCTCTCTCTTTCTTTCTTTTTTTTTTTTTTTTTTTTTTTTTTT
>NW_022436956.1:16215097-16216508 GCF_009761245.1 Sapajus apella
TTTGAGACGGAGTTTCACTCTTGTTACCCAGGCTGGAGTGCAATGGCGCGATCTCGGCTCACCGCAGCCTCCGCCTCCTGGGTTAAGGCAATTCTCCTGCCTCAGCCTCCTGAGTAGCTGGGATTACAGGCACACACCACCATGCCCAGCTAATTTTTTGTATTTTTAGTAGAGACGGGGTTTCACCATGTTGAGCAGGATGGTCTCGATCTCTTGACCTCGTGATCCACCCGCCTCGGCCTCCCAAAGTGCTGGGATTACAGGCTTGAGCCACCGCGCCCGGCTCTTTCTTTCTTTCTTTTGCTTTCTCCTTATCTCTCTCTCTCTCTTTCTTTCTCTCTTTCTCATGTTTCTTTCTTTCTCTCTTTCTCATGTTTCTTTCTTTTTTTGTTTCTTGTTTTTTTGAGACTGAGTTTTGCCCTTGTCTCCTAGGCTAGAGTGCAATGGGCAATATCGGCTCACTGAAACCTCCGCCTCCCAGGTTCAAGCAATTTTCTTGCCTCGGCCTCCCAAGTAGCTGGGATTACAGGCACCTGCCACCACACCTGGCTAATTTTTGTATTTTTAGTACAGACAGGGCTTAGCCATGTGGCCAGGCTGGCCTCAAACTCCTGACCGCAGGTGCTCACCTGCCTCAGCCTCCCAAAGTGCTGGAATTATATGCATGAGCCACCGCGCCTGACCTGTTTCTTGTTCTTTATCTTTTATTTTTTTCTCTTTTTTTGTATTTTTATTTTGTGTGTGTGTTTGTCTTTATTTTTTTGAGGCAGAGTCTTGCTTTGTTGCCTAAAGTGGAGTGCAATGGTGTGATCTTAGCCCACTGCAGCCTCTGCCTTCTGGGCTCAAACAATTCTTTTTTTTTTTTTTTTTTATTTCTCAAATTTATTTATTTATTTATTTATTTATTTAATTTTTCCCCATTTATTTTATTGCATTTTAGGTTTTGGGGTACATGTGAAGAACATGCAAAATTGTTGCATAGGAACACACATGGCAGTGTGATTTGCTGCCTTCCTCCCCATCACCTACATCTGGCATTTCTCCCCTTGCTATCTCTCCCCAGCTTCCCACCCCCCACCGTCCCTCCCCTATTTCCCCCCAACTGACCCCAGTGTGTAGTGCTCCCCTCCCTGTGTCCATGTGTTCTCATTGTTCAACACCCGCCTATGAGTGAGAACATGCGGTGTTTGATCTTCCGCTCTTCTGTCAGTTTGCTGAGAATGATGGTTTCCAGGTTCATCCATGTCCCTACAAAGGACCCAAACTCATCGTTTTTGATGGCTGCATAATATTCCATGGTGTATATGTGCCACATTTTCCCTATCCAGTCTATCGTCGATGGGCATTTGGGTTGGTTCCAGGTCTTTGCTATTGTAAACAGTGCTGCAATGAACATTCGTGTGCACGTGTC
>NW_022436956.1:16221508-16243660 GCF_009761245.1 Sapajus apella
CTGTTGTCCAGGCTGGAGTGCAATGGCATGATCTCGGCTCACTGCAATCTCTGCTTCCCAGGTTCATGCGATTCTCTTGCTCAGCCTCCTGAGTAGCTGGAATTACAGGTGCCCGCCACTATGCCTGGCTAATTTTTATACTTTTAGTATAGATGGGGTTTCACCATGTTGATCAGGCTGGTCTCGAATTCCCGACCTCAGGTGATTCTTCCACCTTGGCCTTCCAAAGTGCTGGGATTACAGGTGTGAGCCACCAAGCCCGCTGGACTCTATGTTTAATTACAATAAAATATATATATATTTTTGAGACAGTGCCTCACTCTGTCACCCAGGCTGGAGCGCAGTGGCACAATCTGGGCTCACTGCAACCTCTGACTCTCAGTTTTTTTATTTTTATTTTTTATTTTACTTTATTTTTTTTATAAAAATGGGGTTTCACCATGTTGGTCAGGCTGGTCTCGAACTCCTGACCTCAGGTGATCTACCCACCTCGGCCTCCCAAAGTGCTGGGATTACAGGCGTGAGCCACTGCGCCTGGCCAGTTCAAGTGATTCTTCTGCCTCAGCCTGCCAAGTTGCTGGGACTACAAGCGCACACCACCATGCCCAGCTTATTTTTGTATTTTTTAGTAGAGACGGGGTTTCACCATGTCGGTCAGGATGGTCTCCATCTCTTGACCTCGTGATCCGCCTGCCTCGGCCTCCCAAAGTGCTGGAATTACAAGCATGAGCCACGATGCCTGGCCAATTTTTTTTTTTTTTTTTTTTTTTTGAGATGGAGTTCCTCTCTGTCACCCAGGCTGGAGCACAGTGACTTGATCTTGGCTCGTCACAACCTCTGCCCTCCCAGGTGCGGCTGCAGACCTGGGCCTCCTGTTCCAGGAAGCAGGATGGGAGCTTCTGGGTGCAGCTGCAGCTGCCCTCCCAGGCACAGGACCCAGGCATCTCTGCACCCTCAGAGGCCCCGTGAAGGACACCCCCCATCCCGGTCCCCTATCCCTGCCGGCTTAGGGATGTCTATTCCCACTGCCTGGCCTCTCTCTTGCTCCTAGAACCTGCTCTGATCTTGGAGCAGAGCGGAGTTGGGGCCAAGCCCAGGGGTTGTGAATAGCAGCAGGAGGCAGAGTCCTGGGTGGGAGGGGGTGGGGTCCCCAATAAGGCCCCACCCTCAGGCCAGGGAGGGCCTGAAGGCTGGTGGCTGGGCTGCCAGTCCCACTGACTGGAGTGGGGACTTGTACCTCTTGTGAGCTTGCCCATGGCTGCCTATGGACCTTCCTCCCCTCTGAGGTCCATAAAAGCCCTGGTCTCAGCCAGAGCAGGGCAGGGGATGTCCGGAGGATGAAGAGGGCAGAGAGACGATGGGACTTGATGACCAGCTGCAGAGAGAGGAGTACCCTTTCTGCTGATAGCAGGAGACTATGGGACAACCAGTTGCAGAGGGAGTACCCTCTCCACTAAGAGCTGAGGAGACGACCTGCTAGCAGAGAGGAGCTACCCTGTCTTCTGAGAGCTTCAGAGACCTGCAGAAATGTTGGAATGACTTGACTGCAGAGAGGAGACACCCTCTCTAGGGCTGCTTCTTTCCTAAGAGCTGAACACTCCTGAGCTGTTCTAATTCTAAATAAAACTTTTCTGGTCAAGTGCAGTGGCCTGTAATCCCAGCACTTGGGGAGGCCCAGGGGGGTGGATCACCTTAGGTTGGGAGTTGGAGACCAGCCTGACCAACATGGAGAAATCCTGTCTCTACTAAAAATACAAAATTAGCCAGGCGTGTGGTGGTCCATGCCTGTAATCCCAGCTACTCAGGAGGCTGAGGCAGGAGAATCACTTGAACCCAAGAGGCAGAGGTTGCGGTGAGCTGAGATTGCACCATTGCACTCTAGCCTGGGAAACGAGCAAAACTCTGTCTCAAAAAAAAAAAAAAAAAAACCGGCGGGCGCGGTGGCTCACATCTGTAATCTTAGCACTCTGGGATACCAAGGCGGGCAGATCACTTGAGGTCAGGAGTGCAAGGCTAACCTGCCCAACATGGTGAAACCCCGTCTCTACTAAAAATAAAAAATAGCTGGGCATGGTGGTGTGCGCATGTAGTCCCAGATACTTGGGAGGCTGAGGCAGGAGAGTCGCCTGAACCCAGGAGATAGAGGTTGCAGTGAGCCAAGAATGCGCCCCTGCACTCTGGACTGGGCAACAGAGCGAGACTCTGTTAAAAAAAAAAATAAAAATTCTTCTTTACCCTTCACTTAGCTGCATACTTAATTCTTCCTGATGCAAGACAAGAACTCAGGCAGAGGCACCATGGCCACAGAGGTTTCCAGCCAGAAAATTCAACACCTCAGAGATCCTGTAACACCAGCACTTTGAGAGGCTGAGGTGAGAGTGTCACTTGAGCCCAGAAGTTTGAGACCAGCCTAGGCAACATGGTGAGATGCCATCTCTACAAAAAAATTTAAAAGTTAGCTGGGTATGGTGGTACATACCTGTATCCCTAGCTATGCAAAAACTTGAGGCAGGAGGATCACTTGAGCCCGGGATTTTGAGGCTGCAGTGAGCTACAATTGAGACACTGCACTTCAGCCTGGGTGTCAGAGTGACAGAGCGATAGGGTTTCACCATGTTGCCCAAGCTGGTCTCCTGGGCTCAATCGACCCACCCACTTCGGCCTCCCAAAGTGCTAGGATTACAGGCATGTGCCATCGTGCCTGGTTTTCTTTCGTTTTTATTTTTTTCAGAGATGGGGTTTCATTACATTGCCCAGGCTGGAGTATAGTGCCTATTCACAGGCACTGTCACAGCATCTTCAAGCCATGAACTCCTAGGCTCAAGTGATCCTCCCACCTCAGCTTCCCAAGTAGCTGTGACTGTAGCAGTACACCGTAACTCATTCTGTGATTCATTTCTGATTGTTTTCACAGAATTGTGGGCACTTTTCCAGTTCTGTCCTTCTCTTCAGGGGCTGGTTCATTCATTTGTGCATTTGTTTGTTCACTTATTCAACAAGCATTTATTGAGTATCTACTGTGTCCCAGGCACTGTGGAGCAAAGGTACTATATGCCCTTGGGAGCAAAGCAACTGCTTACACTCTGATGGGAGAGACAACCAAATAATCACACAAACACATGGTTGTAAACCATGGTAATGCCATGAAAGACAGGAGAGTGGAACCTAACCAAATGGGAGAAAATGGTGGTCAGAGAAGGCTTCCCTGGAGAAGGGACAGTAAGCCAACTATGCAAACCAGCGTGGAGGTGGGTGGGGGTGTCCCAAGATTAATGTGGCCATATGGAATAGTTGTGCAAAGGCCCTGAGGCAAGAGGGTGCCTGGGACAGTGGAGGGAACCCGGTAAGAGCTGAGGGACAGTTAGGGAATCAGGCCTGGCCTTGAAGATCTTTACCCTATGCAAAGATCACTGATCCTGGCCGGTCGTGGTGGCTCATGCCTATAATCCTAGCACTTTGGGAGGATGAGGCAGGCAGATTGCCTGAGCTCAGGAGTTTGAGACCAGCCTGGGCAACAAGGTGAAACCCCATCTCTTCTAAAATACAAAAAAAAAAACAAAAAAAAAACTAGGTGGGCATGGCAGTGAGCACCTGTAGTCCCAGCTACTCAGGAGGCTGAGGCAGGAGAATCACTTGAACCTGGGAGGCAGAGATTACGGTGAGCTGAGATGGTGCCACTGCACTCCAGCCTGGGTGACAGAACGAAACTCCGTCTCAAAAAAAAAAAAAAAAATCACTGATCCTTATAAAGAATATATTGTGGCCGGGCGCAGTGGCTCACTCCTGTAATCCTAGCACTTTGGGAGGCTGAGGTGGGTGGATCACCTGAGGTCAGGAGTTCAAGACCAGCCTGGCCATCAGGGTGAAACCCCATCTTTAAAAAAAAAAAATATATATATATATATATATATATATATATACTTGAGAGGACAAAAGTGAAGGAAGGTGACCATTCCTGCCCTTTTCCTTCAGTACTAGGCTATTCTACTCTTGGGCCACTCCAGCCAGGGTTCTTCTGCTTTCGTTTTCATGTCCGAGAATCCTTTTAGCCTGTTCTTCCCTCCTCAATGTCCTGTCCTTGGGTCTCAGCCTGGTGGCCTCACCTTTGTCTTTTTTTTTTTTGAGACGGGGGTCTCACTGTTGCCCAGGCTGGAGTGCAGTGGTGCAATTTCAGCTCACTGCAAC
Organism: Sapajus apella; assembly: GCF_009761245.1. Lineage (NCBI taxonomy): Eukaryota > Metazoa > Chordata > Mammalia > Primates > Cebidae > Sapajus > Sapajus apella. The sequence continues at coordinate 16,225,694 of NW_022436956.1, forward strand.
CTCTATCTCTTGGGTTCAAGCAATTCTCATGCCTTAGCCACTAGGATGTAGCTGGGGTTACATGCACCCACCAGAACACCTGGCTAATTTTTTTTTTGTACATTTAGTAAAGACGGGGTTTCAACATGTTGGCCAGGCTGGTCTCAAACTCCTAACCTCAAGCCATCTGACCACCTTGGCCTCCAGAAGTGCTGGAATTACAGGTGTGAGCCACTGCGCCTTTTCCCAGACAGAGCCTCTCCCCTTTTCCCCAGCACTTCCCTTGCTCTGCCTGCCCCTCACCCCCAACTCTCAGGCCTCCAGGCCTCCACATGGGGCACCAGCCCCAGCTTCTGCCCTGACCCCTACCCCTGGTGGGGTGCCCTACTGTGTGCTGTAGATGGTGCCAAACCCACAGTCCCGGTGTGTCTCCAAGAACTCTGACTCCTGGGTTCTTATCTTATCTGGCCCCTGCCTGCCTCATGGGCAAAGTAACTCTGGGCTGTGGGCCAGGGAGGGGACTGGGAGCACCTGCAGCCTGGACATAGATTCCATAGGTTTGAGCCAAGATGGAGACCACTAAAGGGAAACACACGTGGCAGATGTGGCCTCAGCTTTTATTACAGGGACTTAATTCACTGAAGGAGGGGAATTGTTATGGAGGGGTTTGAAGTGATAAAATGGGAGGAAAGTCGATTCTGACAGGAGTGAGGTGAGAGGAGTAACAGAGCATTGGAAGGTGAGGCACTGGGGGCAAGGAGAGGGACACAGGGAGGAGAGGGTTCTCGGGGAGAGGGGAACAGGAGGAGGAGGTGGGGGCACCAAGGGAGCCACAGGCTTGGGCCTGGGAGTAGGCAGGGTGGGGAGCTGGATGGTGTCCTGGGCTTCCTGGAGAAGCCAGTGCTCCGGGTGGACCTCCTCACTTGCGGGCACCCAGTGCCAGGGCAATGATGAAGCCCAGGACCAGCAGGAACATGGCGACAGAGAGCAGCACTGTGATGACCACCATGCCCCCCGTTCGGGCCATGGCCAGTCCAATGGACTCCATGTTCCTTCCTGTTAGAAGAGGAGAGGGAGGCCACTGTGGGCAGGAGAAGCCCCTAGCCTGCCTGGGGCTCACAGCCTTGCACTCAGCCAGCCAACCAACCAACCAGCTGATGGATCCAAACACCCGTCACATACACATTTATGAAGCATCTCCTATGTCAGCCACTGAGGAAAAGTTAATAGAACACAGTCCCTGCCCACGAGGAACTTTTAGCTGAGTGTGCAGTTGCCATGCCAAAGGCTCTGTGCTAGGATAGAGGTAAGCAGGGGCCCTGAGGGCACATGGGGAGGCACAGGCAACCCAGACTGGGGATGAGGCGGGAATGATCAGGAAGGTTTTGTCCGCTGAAACGGGAAAGGGAGGCGGGAGTGTTACTTACGAGGGAGTGTGGACATTGGGATCTCTCTGCTGGACTCAGTGGCTGTCCCCTTCTTCACTAGGTAGGAAATGCTTTTGTGGTGGGTTTGGGAGAGAATAGAGAACCCTCAGTGAGTATCTGGGACTTAGAGGAAGAGGGGCTCCAGCCTGGGCCACCTTTGCAGGTGTGGCTCCCCTATGTGCACTGCTCCAAGAGAGGCCCAGCTTTCACCCCCTGTTGCTGTGCCCCCACTCTCTCCCCATGTCCACCAGATCTCCCCTACACCAGCTTCTCTTCCTGTACCCCTTTCCCTAGGCACTCCAGGCTGGACCCAGTACCTACTAGTATTTGGTTCCTGGCACGAGGTTGGTCACCTGGTATGCACTGAGCCGAGTGACTGTGAAGCCAGCTCCACTGTCCACCACACTCACCAGTTCCCTGCGCCCACGGCACGAAGGCACCACAAAGCTGGACTTCATCACTGGGCAGAAATTGGGAGAGGGGAAGGCTTGGTCAAGTTTCTGGAGGCCCCAAGGAGAAGGGGTAGGTTTTAGAGTGTGGGTGCCCCAGGAAAGGGTGGACAGGAAGACGTGAATGGGGAAAGGGGCACAGGGGGTGTCCCAGGAAGGGGTCTTTGGGGACTAGAGGGGGATGCCTTGGGAGAGGGTAGCAGACCTTTGCTGTCATTGGCTCTCCGGACCATCAGTGTGGCGTTGCCTCCTGTGAGGTGACAGGGTGGTAAGGCAACCAGCAGGCTCTCCGTTAGCGCCAGGGACAGCAGACCAGAGAGGCTTGAGATGTTGAAGTCTGATGGGAGGCAGGAGGGAGCTCAGGTAGGGGTTGACTCCCTCCTGGCCAACAGATCTGTCCCGTCCCATTGGAGCCATCTCCCTTTCCACTCTGCGAAGCCTGGGCAGAATAGCCAAGCCTGTGCCATGTGACCACCAGATGGCAGGCTTGGGCTGCAGAAGCTGCATGCTCTACTAAGCAGTCCCCAGAGCCAGATCCAGGATGCCAGGAGCCGGGCAGCACCCAACCTCACCCCTCCCTGCAGCCTCGGATCCTTGCCCACACCCCTCTGCCTCCTAGGTCTGAAGGAGGATCAGGAGTGTGCCCTGGGCCCAGTGTCTGATACCTGGTCACCGCCATCACCAGCCCTGATTCCCAACTATCCAGACCTCTCTTTGAGAGCCCTGGAAGGTACAGTGCTCCCTTTCCAGGGCCCCAGCTCCCTTCCCACCCCTGCCAGAGATGGCAGAGACCTGCAACCCCTGGGGACAGCACCACCAGCAGAATCAGGATCAAGGGCAAGGTCCGAATGGGCAGCAGGGGTGCCATGCTGGGCTGGGAGCCGGAACAGGTGCTGGCAGGCCAGGGTTCTTGAGGCAAGTGAGGCCCTGCCCCTGGGGTGGCTGATTTTGTCCTGGGGGTGGGAGGGGCTGGAGGGGAATCCAGTCCAACCTGCCCCTTGGGCCCTATAGCCTCAAAAGGGTGGGGGCAGCAGACAGGTTTTTCAGGATGGGGAGCTGGCCCTCAGGCCAGGAGGGGGCCACCCTGGCTGGATCCTAGTGGCTTAACCAGCTGCCAAGAGCTGGGTAACTAAGGTGGCGGATAGAAATCACCCCTTCTTTTGGGACTCCTGTGTATGGCAGTGTTCCTGTGTGCATGAGATCTGGAACCCAGCCTGTCCTTGGGGGACTGCTCCCCCAACATGTTGGGGGGGTCTTTCTAGGAGGGTGATGAGTTCAGAAGTTGCCCTGGTATGTAGGAAGATAATACCCCAAAGGGCTACTGAAAGGGTCTTGGGCCGGGCACAATGGTGCGTGCCTGTAGTCCCAGCTATTCAGGAAGCTGAGGCTGGAGGACCTCTTGAGCCCGGAGGATCTCTTGAGCCCAGGTCAAAACTCCCTTGCTGATCAGTAGTGGGATTGTGCCTGTGAATAGCCACTGCACACCAGCCTGGGCAACATAGTGAGACCCTGTCTTTAAAAAAAAAAAAAGTAGAAAAAGAAATTCTCTGACTGCCTTCTTCTCCAGCCCTCGATACATCAGAGAGAAGCAGAGGAGGAGTTCTGAGCCGATGGAGAGGAGAGGAGAGGAGAGGAGAGCCATCAGGACCTCCCCTGGGCCCTGGGCAGGGGTTCTGTGTTCTCCATCATAGGCCTACAGCCATCCTGGGTGGTAGATGGTATTGGTTCCCTTTTGTAGAAGTAGAGCTGAGGCCAGGCATGGTGGCTCATGCCTGTAATCCCAACACTTTGGGAGGCCAAGGTAGGAAGATCACTCGAGACCAGGAGTTCGAGACCAGCCTAGGCAACCCAGAGGGACCGATCTCTGTTAAAATAAAAAAGAGGGCCGGGCATGGTGGCTCACGCCTGTAATCCTAGCACTTTGGGAGGCCAAGGTGGGTGGATCACGAGGTCAAGAGATCGAGACCATCCTGGTCAACATGGTGAAACCCCGTCTCTACTAAAAATAAAAAATTAGCTGGGCATGGTGGTGCATGCCTGTAATCCCCACTACTCAGGAGGCTGAGGCAGGAGAATTGCCTGAACCCAGGAGAGGGAGGTTGCGGTGAGCCGAGATCGCGCCATTGCACTCCAGCCTGGGTAACAAGAGCGAAAACTCCGTCTCAAAAAAAAAAAAAAAAAGAGATTGGCCGGGTGAGGTGGCTTACCCCTGTAATCCCAGTACTTTGGGAGGCAGAGGTAGGCAGATCATGTGAGGTCAGCAGTTCAAGACCAGCCTGGCCAATATGGGGAAACCCAGTCTCTACTAAAAATACAAAAACTAGCCGGTATGGTGGCACGTGCTTAGAATCCCAGCTACTCGGGAGGCTGAGGCAGGAGAATCAATTGAACCCAGAAGGCAGAGGTTGCAGGGATCCAAGATTGCGCCATTGTACTCCAGCCTGGGTGACTGAGTGAGACTCTGTCTCAGAAAACAAGAGAGAAAAAAGTTGTGAAAGCCTGGGTGCAGTGTCTCACACCTGTAATCCCAGCACTTTGGGAGGTTGAGGCGGGTGGATCACGAGGTCAAGAGATTGAGACCATCATGGCCAACATGGTGAAACCCCATCTCTACTAAAAATACAAAAATTAGCCGGGCCACTAAAAATACAAAAATTAGCCAGGTGTGGTGGCACAAGCCTGTGGTCCCAGCTACTCGGGGGGCTGAGGCAGGAGAATTGCTTGAACCCAGGAGGCGGAGGTTGCAGTGAGCTGAGATTGCGCCACTGCACTCCAGCCTGGCGACAGAGCGAGACTCCGTCTCAAAAAAAAAAAAAGTTGTGAAAACTGAGGCTCAGACACATAGAGTTACTTGTGAAAAGTGGAATACTTTGTCAGGAGAGGTAGTAGAATTTACAGAAACCTGAAAGCTGTACAGAGTCTGTTGCTATACATCTGTGTGCTCCATGAATTATTCTATCTTCCTAAGTCCCAGGGAAGGGTTAGGGTTCTGGTAGGAAAGTGAAGGAGGTTGTGTCCTTACTGCCAAGGTGGGAAGGGTAGGCTTAAAGTCTGGGGTGTGAGTGGAGAATGACAGTAAAGGTAGAGCTCATGGGCCTAAGCAGAGGGTAGGAGGGTCTTAAAGCCCGTGTTTCTCCAAATTTAATGTGCATATGAATTACCAGGGATCTTGTAAAGATGCAGCTTCTCGTGCAGTCATGCAGTGGGTCTGAGGTGAAGCCTGAAATTATCCATTTCTTTTCTTTTGTTTTTGTTTTTGAGACAGAGTCTCTGTCATCCAGGCTGGAGTGCAGTGGCGTGATCTCGGCTCACTGCAACCTCAGCCTCCCAAGTTGCACGGATTATAGGCTCCTGCCACCACACCCAGTTAATTTTTGTATTTTTAGTAGAGATGGAGTTTCACCATGTTAGCAAGGCTGGTCTCAAACTCCTGACCACAAGTGATCCACCCGCCTTGGCCTCCCAAAGTGCTGGGATTACAGGCGTGAGCCACCGCGCCTGGCCAATTCTGCATTTCTAGTGACTTCTCAATAACACTGATGATGCTGGTCTGAGAGGCCCACACTTAGAGTTGCCAGCTGCTCTGTATTGGTAAACACCATCCCCACCCCCAACTGGATCCTCTTCTACCAACATCAGGGATCAGGGCAGGTGTTCCTTCTCAATCTGTCCAAACAGGCTGCTTTTGGGTGAAGAATTTGATTCTGTTTTTCCTGCACCTTGGCTTTTGTCCCTTTTAGGCTAGATCCCACCACCACTGCACGAACTGAAAGAGGATCTTTTGCACATTAAGGAGAACTTGGGAGAAGGGGGACAGACTAAATGATGGAATGCCAGGGTGTGGGGATCTTCCTGGTACTCCTCAAAACCTGTCACACACCAGTAACTTGTTTACACTTGGACTTGGGAGGTCTCTCTCTTCATGCACAACCAAGAAGCAGAAAGAAGAGGTTGGATTTATCGCAAGGTGGGTTGCGTTGGGTCCACTCTTAAGCCCCCATCCCCATCTAAAATTATGAGTGGGACAGAGTGAGGTAGGGGAGGGCAGATCTCTGACCAGATTTTAAAGGGATAAGAGGGCCCTGTGCCTTTAAGCGCTCCCTTCTCCTTCCAATTCCCCCCACCTTCCCCACCCCGGCCCTCCCCAGGTTTCTGGAGGAGCCGAGAGTTGCGTCTTCTCCCTGCCCTGCCGAGCTGCTCACTGGCTGCTCTGGAGGCTGTGCTTTGCGGTCTCCATGGAAACCATTAGTTGCTAAGCAACTGGAGCATCATCTGTGCTGAGCTCTCGCATCTAATTATCCCATCACAGCGGCCGAGAAGGGTTTGGGGAGCTGAGAGGAGGGGGAGGCCAAGCACAGGAGCAAGAGGATAACTCTTTTAGCAGAGCGGATTCATTGACAATGCTGAAGTCATTTAAAGCCACAGCACCATGTTCCTGTGGAGGATTTCCCAAAGGCTTGGAGTAAGGGAACCAGGGCCCCACATGCCTGAAGTCTCTGTCTTAGACCCACTCTTTCCTGGCTGTCTCCTCCTTGGATTCTTGATTCTAAACTCTCTTGAGTTCCCTCCTCTGCCTCCTTTCTTCCAAATCTATTCAAGTACTCCTATTGAGTACCAAGCATGTCCTTGGAACTGCACTAGCTACCAGGGATATAAAGATAAGATAAGTTTCTGCCCTCAGAGAGCTCTTAATAGCTCTAGTCTGCTCAGCCTAGAAGACTGTCTCCTAAAACAAACCTCCTCTTTCTGGACTATGGTCTCTTTTTTCCTTTTTTTTTTTTCACTTGAACTATAGCAGGTCTGCAACCAAGAGAGATAGGATCAGAACCCAGGTGTGTCTGACATCCCAGGATTCTCCTTCCACAGCGCCACTCTGCCTCCCAGTCAATTAGAAAAACATGTCTACTTGGCTGCAGGGGCAGATCAGCCTCTGATGGCAGCTACTGTCCTCTTGCTGATGAGATACCATATGACTTTAGGTGGACCTCAATTTTCTCACATTTAAAATGGAAGACTTGGCTGGGTGCAATGGCTCATGCCTGTAATCCCAGCAGTTTGAGAGGCCAAGGTGGGAGGATCACCTGAGGTCAGGAGTTCAAGACCAGCCTGGCCAACATGGTGAACCCCATCTCTACTAAAAATACAAAAATTAGCTGGATGTGGTGCTGCACATTTGTAATCTCAGCTACTCAGAAGGCTGAGGTGTTGAATCCCTTCAATCCAGGAGGTGGAGGTTGCAGTGAGCCTATATTGTACCACTAAACTCCAGCCTGGGTGTTAGAACAAGACTCCATCTCAAAAAATAAATAAAAAGTAAATAAATAAAATGGACAGTGACACATGCCTATCATCTCAGCACTTTGAGAGGCTGGAGTGGGAGGATCACTTGAGGCCTGGAGTTTGAGACCAGCCTGACCAATATAACAAGGCTTCATGTCTGCGAAATTATACATATATATATGTGTATATATATATATATATATACACACCAGGTGCCATGGCTCGCAGCGTATAATCCCAGCACTTTGGGAAGCCAAGATGGGAGGCTTGCTTGAGCTCAGGAGTTCAAGACCAGCCTGGGTGATATAGTGATATCTTGTCTCTGCTAAAAAAAAAAACGAGCTCGGCATGGTGGCATATGCCTCCAGTCTAAGCTACTTGGGAGTAGGAAAAAAATAGTAGAGAGAAAGAAAGAGTACAAGGAAAGTATAAAACCTGTCTCATTGGGATATTGTGACTCTTCTTCAAGCAATTTTTTTTTTTTTTTCAGACAGTATCGTTTGCTCTGTCGCCCAGGCTGGAGTGCAGTGGCGTGATCTCAGCTCACTGCAGCCTCCGCCGCCTGGGTTCAAGCAATTCTCCCACCTCAGCCTCCCAAGTAATTCTTGGTTCCCCCCCGCTTTTTTTTTTCTTAGCCACCTGCTCTGTGAATTTTTTGTAATTTTTAAATTTTTAAAAAATTTTTATTTTTTTATTTTTAAAATTTCTTTTTCTTATTTCTTTTTTTGGGGGTGTGGGGGAGACAGAGTCTTGAACTGTTGCCCGGGGTGTAGTGCAGTGGCATGATCTTGGCTCACTGCAACCCCTGCCTCCTGGGTTCAAGTGAGTCTCATGCCTCAGCCTTCCGAGTAGCTGGGATTACAGGTGCTCACCACCACGCCCAGCTAATTTTTTGTATTTTTCGTAGAGACAGGGTTTCACCATGTTGGGCAGGCCGGTCTTGAACTCCTGACCTCATGATTTACCCACCTTGGCCTCCCAAAGTGCTGGGATTACAGACTTGAGCCACTGAGCCTGGCATCTTATTTCTTTTTTTTTTTTTTTATAATGAACTTGATTGCTAAGTAATTCATTTTATCTTTTTATTTTTTCATTTTATCTTTTTATTAACCCTTACTGTAGAAGAAGACTAGAGGCAATAAATGACTTTCCCAAGGTCACAGGGAATGAGGTGGGATATGATTCGCAATTTGTTTTTCCAGCTGTGTCACTGATGCAGAGGGAGCTCTTTGGGCAGGGAAAGGTAGTCCAAAGGGGATAGTGACTGAGCTGTGGACCTGCTGTTCCTGTGTGCCAAGCATGCCACGTGGGTACCAGGCACACAGGAACCGTCTGGTCATTTGTGTACTCCACACATTTGTTGAGCACCTCCTCTATGGTATGTACTGTGATAGGGGCTGAGATACAGAGAGGACAAGACATAGTTCCTGTTCTCAAAACTTGCTGGGCTTTGAAGAATGAATCAGGGTCAGCCTGGATGAGATAAGTGGAAGGGCAAATTCCAAAAAGTGGGAGCAGCCTGTGAAAAGGCTCAGGGATGTGAATTACGCTGACACCTGGGAACTGCAAATGATACATCTTGGCTGGAGAGAAGGACGGGCATGGTGGGAGCTACAGCCACTGGCTTTGTATCCCACACTAAGGAGCGTGTTTCTTAGCAAGCCTTGGAGGAGTTTAAAATGTGTAAAGATCATTCTGGCAACAGTGTGGAGAATGGATTGGCAGCAGGTAAGACATAAGCAGTGAAACTAAGTGAGAAGCAAAATGATCCAGGTGAAAAAGTTCACGGCCAAGCAGTGAGCATGGAAGTGGAGAGAAACAGACAAACTGCAGTGATTTTAGGGAAAGATTGACTGGAATCAGTGACTGACTGCAGAGTAAGTTTAAGGAAGGAAGAATCAAGAACTATTTCCAGATGTATGGCTTGGAATAGATTTGAAGGGAAGGCTGGGGAAGAGAAAGTTCACTTGTGGATCTGTTGAGTCTGAGGTGTTTTTGTGTTTGTTTTTTTTTTTGTTTTTTTTTGAGATGGAGTTTTGCTCTTGTTACCCAGGCTGGAGTGCAATGGCGCGATCTCGGCTCACCGCAACCTCCACCTCCTGGGTTCAGGCAATTCTGCCTCAGCTTCCTGAATAGCTGGGATTACAGGCACGCACCACCGTGCCCAGCTAATTTTTGTATTTTTAGTGGAGACGGGGTTTTACCATGTTGGCCAGGATGGTCTTGATCTCTTGACCTTGTGATCCGCCTGCCTCGGCCTCCCAAAGTCTGGGATTACAGACGTCAACCACCATGCCCAGTGAGTCTGAGGTGTTGTAGCTGCCAGCCTCTGATGGGGCTCCGAATAATCCCTGCTTTTTCATATTTGTGTTCTCATATGGTCCCCTCCCATGTCATATCAGGATTGGTTTGTGTGGCCAATAAATACAACAGAAGTGATGACACATCACTTCTGAGGGTAGCTAGGGTGGCTTCCTCTTCACCCTGTCTTGGGTTGCTCACTCTGGAGGATGTGGGAGCTCCTCTGTGGGGAGGTCTGTGTGACAAGGGACTGAGGTCCCTCGCCAATGACCTATGAGGTTGTGAGACTTCCAGGCAGTAGGTATGGGAATGAGCAAGATTGGAAGCAGATCCTGCAGCCCCAGTCAAGCCTTCAGATGACTATGGCCTAGGTCAATATCTTCATTGCAGTTTCCCAAGACACTCTGAGCCCAAACCGCCCAGGTAGGTCTCTCCCAGACTCCTGACTCTCAGGATATTTTTTTTTTTTGAGACGGAGTTTCGCTCTTGTTACCCAGGCTGGAGTGCAATGGCGTGATCTCGGCTCACCGCAACCTCCGTCTCCTGGGTTCAGACAATTCTCCTGCCTCAGCCTCCTGGGTAGCTGGGATTACAGGCACGCGCCACCATGCCCAGCTAATGTTTTGTATTTTTAGTAGAGACGGGGTTTCACCATGTTGACCAGGATGGTCTCGATCTCTTGACCTCGTGATCCACCCGCCTCGGCCTCCCAAAGTGCTGGGATTACAGGCTTGAGCCACTACGCCCGGCCAAGGATATTTTTTTTCTTTTCTTTCTTTCTGTCTCTTCCTTTCCTTTCCTCTCCTCTCCTCTACTCCCCTCCCCTCCCCTCCCCTCGCCTCCCCTCTCCTCTCCTTTCTTTTTTTTGACAGAGTCTTGTTCTGTCACCCAGGCTTGAGTGCAGTGGTATAGTCTCAGCTCACCGCAACCTCCACCTCCTGGGTTCAAGTGATTCTCCTACCCAGCCTCCTGAATAGCTGAGATTACAGGCGCCTACCAACACACCTGGCTAACTTTTTGTGTTTTTCATAGAAACAGTGTTTTCATCAAGTTGGCCAGGCTGGTCTTGAACTCCTGACCTCAAGTGATCTGCCTGCCTCAGTCTCCCAAAGTGCTGGGATTATAGGCGTGAGCCACTTTGCCCGGCCAAATGTTTATTTTTATAAGCCACTAGATTTGGGGGATAATTTGTTATGCAGTAATAAATAATGAATACAAATGTCTTGGGAAACTTAAAATTGAGCCTAGGGTTCTGGAGCATGGAGGAGAGGTGTGGGATGCAGACAGGGGAGGTGGCACTGGTTAATTTCATGCCTGTGGAAGAGAGTCCTTGAGGGAAGCAGTAGAAGGAGAGTGGGAGAAGGCAGTCAAGGACAGAATTCTGGGAAATAAAGCATTTAAAGGACAGATACAGCAAGGGGAGCTGATGAAGGAGGAATGAAAATTAGGAGATAGCTAGATGTGGTGGGACAGGTCTGTACTCTCAGCTTCTCAGGAGACTGAGGCAGGAGGAGCACTTGAGCCTAGGGGTTCAAGGCTGCAGTGAGCTCTGATCATGCTACCACACCCCAGCCTGGGTGACAGAAAGAGACCCTGTCTCCAAAAAAGAAAAAGAGGAAAATCAGGAGAGAGTAAATGAAGAGTTTCAAAAAAGAGGTGTCACTGGGCGTGGTGGCTGATGCCTGTAATCCCAGCATTTTGGGAGGCCAAGGTGGGCAGATCATGAGGTCAGGAGATTGAGATCATCCTTGCAAACGTGGTGAAATCCCATCTCTACTAAAATACAAAAAAATTAGCCAGGCATGGTGGTGCGTACCTGTAGTCCCAGCTACTTAGGAGGCTGAGGCAGGAGACTCACTTGAACCCAGGAAGCAGAGGTTGCAGTGAGCGGAGATTTCCCCACTGCACTCCACCCTGGTGACAGAATGAGACTCTGTCTCAAAAACAAAAACAAAAAAGAGAGCCGGTCGTGGTGGCTCATGCCTGTAATCCCAGCACTTTGGCAGGCTGAGGCGGGCAGATCACCTGAGGTCAGGAGTTCGAGACTAGCCTGACCAATGTGGTGAAACCCCGTCTTAAAAAAAAAAAGAAATGGCCGGGCTCGGTGGCTCAAGCCTGTAATCCCAGCACTTTGGGAGGCCAAGGCGGGTGGATCACGAGGTCAACAGATCGAGACCATCCTGGTCAACATGGTGAAACCCCGTCTCTACCAAAAATACAAAAAATTAGCTGGGCATGGTGGCGCGTGCCTGTAATCCCAGCTACTCAGGAGGCTGAGACAGGAGAATTGCCTGAACCCAGGAGGCGGAGGTTGCGGTGAGCCGAGATCGCGCCATTGCACTCCAGCCTGGGTAACATTGGTGAAACTCCGTCTCAAAAAAAAAAAAAAAAAAAAAGAAAAAATATTAAAAAAATAAAAGAGGTGTCAAATAGTATGAGGATGGGGATTAAAGGTAAAGACTAAAAAATATCCACTGGGCCTAGTATCTTGAGGGTTATGCATATTTTTGGGGAGACCAGCTGCCTACAGGTGAGGAAGGCAGAAGCTGCCTACAAGAGTACAGAAGTAACTGAGGTGAGGTACTAGAGTTAGCGTAGACAGCTCTTTGAAGAAGCTTGGCTGGGAAAGGAAAGAGGCAGATAACTGGAGGGGAATTTGGAATACAGGAAAGGCTTGGGGTTTTTTTTGTTTGTTCGTTTTTGTTTGTTTTGTTATTTTTAGTAGAACCAGAGTTTCACTGTGTTAGCCAGGATGGTCTTGACCTCCTGACCTCGTGATCTTCCCACCTCGCCCTTCCAAAGTTCGAGGATTACAGGTGTGAGCCACCACGCCCGGCCAAAATATATATATATTTAAAAAGATAAACCTCAGTGGCTCACGCCTGTAATCTCAGCACTTTGGGAGGCTGAGGTGGGCGGATCACCTGAGGTCAGGAGTTCGAGACCAGCCTGACCAATATGGTGAAACCCCATCTTTAAAAAAAAAAAAAAAAAGGCCGGGCGCGGTGGCTCAAGCCTGTAATCCCAGCACTTTGGGAGGCCGAGGCGGGTGGATCACGAGGTCAAGAGATCGAGACCATCCTGGTCAACATGGTGAAACCCCGTCTCTACTAAAAATACAAAAAAATTAGCCGGGCATGGTGGCGCATGCCTCTAGTCCCAGCTGCTCAGGAGGCTGAGGCAGGAGAATTGCCTGAACCCAGGAGACGGAGGTTGCGGTGAGCCGAGATCGCGCCATTGCACTCCAGCCTGGGTAACAGGAGCGAAACTCCGTCTCAAAAAAAAAAAAAGACAAACCTTAGGACCGTCTGCCTGTCTGAGGCAGGAGAATCGCTTGAATCCAGGAGGCGGAGGTTGCAGTGAACTGAGATCACGCCATTGTGCTCCAGCCTTGGTGACAGAGTGAGACTCTATCTCAAAAAAAGCAAAAACAACAATATATATATATATATAAGATGCAGGAGAGATGAGTAAAATGGATATTGAAGGACTTCTGAAAGAGGAAGAAATTGGGATTCAGGTTAGCCTTTGGCCAAAGGGGTGACATTTTCCAGCAGAGAGAAGAATGGGGGTGATGATGCAGAAAAATGCGATGCTTTTTCGGGGGGTTGGGGTGGGAAAGGCAAGAAGATGGGAGAAATAAGGGAGCTTCTTTCTGGAGGCATCTGCTTCTCCTCAGAAATAGGAAACTCCGTGGGGAGAAGGGTTTGGGGGCCAGAGAGGGGCAAGTGCTTGAAATAGCTGTTGTCAGGAGTGGGTGCACTACAAAGAGCCTCGAGGAAGGCTATACTTGGTGGTGATGGCCCAGCTGAGCTGGGGGACTACTGGGGCACCAACTGTATTAGGGTTCTCCAGAGAAACAGAGCCAACAGGATGCGTGTGTGTGTGTGTGTGTAATATATATATATATATGGAGAGAGAGAGAGAGATTTTTAAGGAATTAGCTCACATAATTGTGGAGGCTTGGCATGTCCAAAAATGTGATGGGGAGGGCACAGGCTAGAGACTCTGGAAAGAGTTGCAGTTCAAGTCCAAAGGCAGTCTGCTGGCAAAATTCCTTGTTTTGGCCGCGTGTGTTGGCTCAGGCCTGTAATCCCAGCACTTTGGGAGGCTGAGGCAGGTGGATCACCTTAAGTCAGGAGTTTAAGACCAGCCATGGAAAAAATTAGCCGGGTGTAGCGGCATGTGCCTGTAATCCCAGCTACTTGCAAGGCTGAGACACAAAAATCACGTGAACCCCGGAGGCAGAGGTTGCAGTGAACTGAGATTGGGCCACTGCACTCCAGCGTGGGTGACAGAGATCGAAGATTCCATCTCAGAAAAAAAAAAAAAAAAAAAAAATTCCTGGCAGGGCACGGTGGCTCGTGCCTGTAATCCTAGCACTTTGGGAGGCTGACGCAGGTGGATCACGAGGTCAGGAATTAGAGACCATCCTGGCCAACGTGGTGAGGCCCCATCTCTACAAAAAATACAAAAAAAAAAAAAAAAAAAAAATTAGCTGGGCATGGTGGTGCACACCTGTAGTCCCAGCTACTCGGGACGCTGAGGCAGGAGAATTGCTCGAACCCGGGAGGTGGAGGTTGCAGTGAGCTGAGATTGCACCATTGCACTTCAGCCTGGTGACAGAGTGAGACTCCATTTCAAAAATTAAAAAATAAATTAAGAAATAGGCCGGGCGTAGTGGCTCACGCCGTAATCCAAGCACTTTGGAGGCCAAGGCGGGCGGATCACCTGAGGTCGGGAGTTCAAGACCAGCCTGACCAACATGGTGAAACCCCATCTTTATAAAAAAAGAAAAGAAAAAAAAGAAATTAAGAAATAAAAAAAAATTTGGCTGGCGAGGTGGCTCACACCTGTAATCCTAGCACTTTGGGAGACTGAGGCAGGCGGATCACCTGAGTCAGGAGTTTGAGACCAGCCTGGCCAACATGGTGAAACTCTGTCTCTACTAAAAATACAAAAAAATTAGCCAGGCGTGGTGGCGGGCAGCTGTAATCTCAGCTACTCAGGAGGCTGGGGCAGGAAAATCACTTGAACCCAGGAGGTGGAGGTTGCAGTCAGCTGAGATCGCACCAATCCACTCCAGCCTGGGCAACAGAGTGAGACTCTGTCTCAAAAAAAAAAAAAAAGAAAAAAAAATTTAATTTTGTAGAAATGGGTCTCAGTAAAAATAAATAAATAAATAATCCCTTGTTTCTTGCTGGAGGTGAGTCTTTGTTTTATTAGAGCCTTGAACTGATTGGATGAAGCTCATCCACATAATAGAGGGTAATCCGCTTTCCTCAAAACTCCATCAACTTAGTCTGAGTGTGGTGGCTCATGCCTATAATCCTAACACTTTGGGAGGCCAAGACTGGAGGATCCCCTGAGGAGTCTGAGACCAGTCTGGGTAGCATAGCAAGACTCCCTCTCTACAAAAATAAGAAAAAAATAGGAAAATAGGCCGGGCGCAGTGGTTCATGCCTGTGATCCCAGCACTTTGGGAAGCCGAGGCGGGTAGATCAAGGTCAGGAGATGGGGACCATCCTGGCTAACACTGTCAAACCCCGTCTCTACTAAAAATACAAAAAATTAGCCAGGCGTGGTTGCACGCCCCTGTAATCCCAGCTACTCGGGAGGCTGAGGTGGGAGAATCCCTTGAGCCCAGAAGGCAGAGGTTGCAGTTAGCTGAGATTGTACCACTGTACTCCAGCCTGGGCAACACAGCAAGACCCTGTCTCAAAATAATCATAATCATAATGATGATGTGTTTACCATATGCCAGGCATATTAACTCTTTTACATGTATTTTCTTTTCTTTCTTTTTTTTTTTTTTTTTTTTGAGATGGAGTCTCACTCTGTCACCCAGGCTGGAGTCCAGTGGCCCGATGGAAGGCTTTTAAAGGCCTTTTGAGGAATTTTAATTTTGAACCTGAGGATAAAAGGAAGGCCTTGAAGAGTGTGATGATGACATTGTATTGAATATGGTTGGCTCTTGCTGCACTGTAGAGATTGTGTTGGAGGAATAGCTGGGAGACATTTTAGAGGCTGTTAAGATCAGATTCTAGGTGAGCATGGTGGCTTACGCCTGTAATCCTAGCACTGTGGGCGGATTCCTTGAGCTCAAGAGTTTCAGACCAGCCTGGCCAGCATGGTGAAACCCCGTCTCTACTAAAAATACCAAACTTGGCTGGGCTCAGTAGATTACGCCTGTAATCCCAGCACTTTGGGAGGACGAGGTGGGTGGATCACAAGGTCAGAAGTTCTAGACCAGCTTGGCTAACATGGTGAAATCCCATCTCTAATTAAAAATACAAAAAGTAGTCAGGTATGGTGGCATGTGCCTGTAATCCCAGCTACTTGGGAGACTGAGGCAGGAGAATCGCTTGAACCCGGGAGGCAGAGGTTGCGGTGAGCCAAGATCACACCATTGTACTCCAGCCTGGGTGACAGAGAAAGACTCTGTCTGAGGAAAAACAACAACAAATGTTAGCTGGGCTTGGTGGCACATGCCTGCAAGCCCAGCCACTCGGGAAGCTGAGGCAGGAGAATTGCTTGAACCTGGGAGGTGGAGGCTGCAGTGAGCCAAGATCACATCCCTGCAGCAGCCAAGGTGACAGAGTGAGACTCTGTCTCCAAAAAAAAAAAAAAAAAAAAAAAAAAAAAAAAATCACATCCTAGGCAAAAGATGATAGAAGATTTGGGGAGAATAGAGAGATTTTTTTTTTTTTTTTTTGAGACAGGATCTTCCACTGTTGCCCACCATGGAGTTCACTGACATGACATAGCCCACTGCAGTGCAAGCCTGGGCTCTAGTGACCCTCTTGTCTCAGCCTCCCAACTTCGCTGGGAGTATAGGTGAGTACCATCATGCCTGGCTAATTTTTTAAACTTTTATTTGTAGAGATGGGGTCTGGATATGTTTCCTAGGCTGGCCTTGAACTCCTGAGCTCAAGAGATCCTTCTACCACAGCCTCCCAAAGTGCTGAGATTATAGGCATGGGCTACAGCTCTAGGCAGAAGGCAAATTTGGCAGGGTCTGGTGATGGTTTGGCTGGGACATGTGTGTGGGGTTTGGGGAGCAGAGTTTAGGAGGACCTGATTCCAGGTCCCGGTTTGGGCAGCACGGTGGATGACAGCACCGTCAGGAGCCAAAGAACACAGTGGGGGTGGGAGGGGCAGTGTGTGAGGAGGGGCTGGGTGGAGATATTTAGGTCTTGAACTTGCTAGTTAAGGTGCCTGAAGGACACCCAGGTGCAGGTTTGTTGAAGGTGGCTGGATGTGTGGTCTGGAGCACAGGAAAGGTTGTTAGCCCAGGCACGACAGCTGAAGCCATGGAGAGGAGGGAGTGCATGCTGAGTGAGAAGACAAGGTCAAGGACAGAGCCTGGGGAGCCCCAACATTTATGGGCGAAGGAAAACAGGAGACTCAAAGGAAACCCAGAAGCTTCCCCAGAAGAAAAAAGAAGAGCCAGGAGGGAGCAGTATCCTAGGTGCTCAAGGAAGATGCTTGTGGGAAGCACATGGAGCAGCATCAGGACCACAGGGAACTGAAGAGATGTGCTGAAATGTGCTCCTTGGATTTGGCAAGTCGGAGAAATCATTGGAAATCTCTTCAAACTGGAGGGTTTGCAAATGAGAGGGCCAGGCTGGGCAAGAGGATGCTGAAGGACTAACTGGCTATGTGGAGGGCCTAGGACTCAGTGAAAGGCTAAGAGACCAGAGAGCCTGGGGCGGGCAGGAAAAGGGAAGGGAAGGATCCACCACCACCGTGTAGTTCCTTAGATATTTTTTTTTCTTTCCTTTTTGTTTTTGAGACAAAGTATTGCTCTGTTGCCAGGATGGAGTGTAGTGGTGAGACCTCAGCTCACTGCAACCTCCACCTCCTGGATTCAAGCAATTCTTGTGCCTCAGCCTCTGGAACCTCCACCTCCTGGATTCAAGCGATTCTTGTGCCTCAGCCTCTGGAGTAGCTGGGATTACAGGTGCGTGCCACTGTAAGGTCCAAATGCACCATGAACGGAATGGTTATCTCTGTGGCCTGCACAGATGAGTTCTCTCTGTCGTACACCACACGAGTTCCTGGAAGCAACAACCCACCTCTGCCACGCCTCGCTAGCCTGAGACATTCTCTATTGTTACTTTTTTTGTTTTGTTTTGTTTTGTTTTATTGCACTATTTCGGACACAGATGCTAGAGCACTCTATTGTTTCTTATTTCAGCCTCAATTGACAAGGCCATTGGACTTTGTAACCGACCTTGGCCAACCTCATGACTCCACACACCATGACCCCCTCCCAGCTTGGCCAACCTCATGACTCCATACCCTACGACCCCCTCCCAGCTTGCAAAAACACCGCCAACTATAACTTCTGTAACTTTCCACTGTTTACCCCAAACCTATAAAACCAATTCCTATCCCACTGCCCTTCGCTGACACCCTTTTCAGCCTCAGCCCACCTGCACCCAGGTGAATAAACAGCCATGCGGCTCACACAAAGTCTGTTTGGGGATCTCTTCATTCAGCGCATGCATTTTTTTTTTTTTTTTTTT
>NW_022436956.1:16243760-16261324 GCF_009761245.1 Sapajus apella
GCAATGGCGCGATCTCGGCTCACCGCAACCTCCGCCTCCTGGGTTCAAGCAATTCTCCTGCCTCAGCCTCCTGAGTAGCTGGGACTACAGGCACGCGCCACCATGCCCAGCTAATTTTTTTGTAGTTTTAGTAGAGACGGGGTTTCACCATATTGACCAGGATGGTCTCGATCTCTTGACCTCGTGATCCACCCGCCTCGGCCTCCCAAAGTGCTGGGATTACAGGGTTGAGCCACCGCGCCCGGCCCTCAGTGCATGCATTTTAACAGCCACCATACCCAGCTTATTTTTTATTTTTAGTACAGACAGGGTATCTCCATGTTGGCTGGTCTTGAACTTCCGACCTCAGGTGATCCGCCTGCCTCAGCCTCCCAAAGTGCGGGGATTACAGGTGTGAGCCACCGCGCCCGGGCTGCACCCGGCTTTTCTTTTCTTTTTTTGAGATGGAGTTTTGCTCTGTTGCCCATGCTGGAGTGCAGTGGCGCTATCTCAGCTCCCCGAGACCGCCACCTCCCAAGTTCAAGCAATTCCCTGCCTCAGCCTCCCGAGTAGCCAGGATTACAGATGCCTGCCACCACATCTGGCTTATTTTTGTATTTTTAGTAGAGACAGGGTTTCACCATGTTGGCCAGCCTGGCCTGGAACTCCTGACCTCCGGTGATCCGCCTGCCTCGGCCTCCCTAAGTGCTGGGATTATAGGCGTGAGCCACCACGCCCGGCCTCCTTAGATCTTTTTGTTTCCTTCAGGGCCTCCTTCTGAGTTGTCTGAAAGAACCTCTGATGGGCACAGGGAAATAGGATCAGGAGGGCCTTCCTGGGATGCTGGTGGAGGGTAGAGAACGTATGAATGATGCAAGCTGATCCTGGGATGTCCTTCCCTCCAGACTTGTGGAGGAAGGAGCCCTATCCTCTGGAGAGGTGAGGTAAAGACCTGGAATCTCCAGCCCAGTGGCCGAGGGACCCAACAGAATTGTGACCTTTTTTTTTTTTTTGAGATGGAGTCTCGCTCCGTCACCAGACTGAAGTTCAGTGGCACAATCTTGGCTCACTGCAACCTCCACCTCCCAGGTTCAAGCGATTCTCCTGTGTCAGCCTCTCAACTAGCTGGGATTACAGGTGTGCGCCACCATGCCCAGGTAATTTTTGTATTTTTAGTAGAGACGGGGTTTCACCAAGTTGGCCAGGCTGGTCTCGAACTTCCGACCTCGTGATCCGCCCCACCTCAGTCTCCCAAAGTGCTGGGATTAAAGGCGTGAGCCACCGCACCCAGCCAGAGTTGTGACCTTTAACCCCTCTTGGAGTCCAGGCATTTCTGAATACCCACCCATTAACAGGGACTTCCCAGTTGTGGTGTGGCTCAGGCCAGTCCCCTGAGAGAACAGTGGGGGATGTTTCATGGTCACCAGGAGTAACAGCCAGGTATGATGGGAACAGGTGGGAATGCTTTGGAATCCCATCCCATCCTCCTGGGGTTGGGGGGTGTTCTTGGCATAGCTGTCCAGGCCACTGCCCTAAACTTGGCCTTCTCCCACCTCCCCAGGCCCTGTTTGATAAGCACATCAGATACCAGTGCCCTTTGCAAAACTGTCTTCCAGAAGGAAGACGAAGGAGGGAAGCTGCTCCCCCTTCTTTTCTCTGTCCAGCCACTTCCACTTGCAAGGACCTGCAGGAAAATCGCCACCCCCAGAAGTCTTCCTCACCACTCCGAGACTTGCTGCTTCCCCAGCTCCCCACGTGGCCCCTGCTGGGAGTTTCTGCTCTGCCGGAAATGGCTGAGCCTTGAAGCTTCCCCTCCAACCCCTCGGGGCCTCTCAACCTCAGCCCTTCCTCCCCATTCCCCCAGCCCTGAGCTCAGAGCTCCCCTGTACCTCCCCGATGAGCCTGGAGTCTCGCTGGCTGTGGCATATTTGCCTCAAAGCCTCCCCAGTTCTCTTCATCTCCAAGAATGGAGTTAGAGCCTCACCCTAGTCCATCCCCTGAGCCGCTCCCATGATGCCCGCAGTGCCCTAAGGGTGCAGGAGATGGCATGGGGGATGGAAAGCAGGCCCTTCAAGGCAGGCCAGGGTTGGGAGAGAGAATGGGCTTTGAAGTGGATGGGCCAGGACCATACCCCCTCTGCCTGCTGCCTTCCAGCTTGTGCCCTGGACCTGCTTCCCGGCTGTGAATAGAGACCAACCCCACCAAGCCCTGCTGAGGACCAAATAAACAAGGCGTGAAGTGCCCAAAACACTGCTTGCCACATAGTAGGTGCTTAAAATGTCCTCCTCGCCAGGCACGGTGGCTGACGCATGTAATCCCAGCACTTTGGGAGGCTGAAGCGGGTGGATCACTTGAGGTCAGGAGTTCAAGACCAGCCTGACCAACATGGTGAAACCCTGTCTCTGCTGAATATACAAAATTTAGCCGGACATGGTGGCACATGCCTGTAATCCCAGCTACTTGGGAGGGTGAGGCAGGTGAATCCAGGAGGCAGAGAGTGCAGCGAGCCGAGATCATGCCATTGCACCCCAGTCTGGCAGACAGGGCGAGACTACCTCTCAAAAACAAACAAAACAAACAAAACGTCGTCCTCTCCTCCTTGGGGCCCTGATGAGCTGGAATGAGACAAATGAGGGTTCGTGCAGGGGGCTCTCCAAGAGGCAGGGGGCACCTGGGGTAGGGGTGTAGGGATATTCTGTTTCACTGAGGGGGCTTTGAGGGATGAGGGGAGGGAATGCTGAGCCCTGGGCCACTCCAGTGCTACTGCTCACTGCATCCCTTGGCCTGGCCTAGGGAGGACCTCTGGAAAGGCTCCTGGCAGTGGAAGGTCTCATGGGGAGGGCCTCGTGTCCCCCAGAGGGGGGACAGCCTCTGGGTTTTGAACACCCCTGACACACACAGACTCCCCCAGCTCATAATCCGATTTATATTCCTACTCCCTCCACTGGACCCATCACCATGGCAACAGTGTTCTCAGTTGCACTTCATCAGCTCCTCAGCAAATCTTTTCTCCTGCCCCCTCCTTAAGTCTCTTTTTCTCCTCCTCTCTCAGTGGGCCTTTCAAGGTACTCACAGCCCTCCCCTTCTCTTTGTCCCTCAGCTTCCGTTTCTCTCCTGTTCTTCACGAAGGTGTCCCTACCTGCCTCTGTCCAAATCTCTTCCTTTTTAAAAATTTTTTTTTGAGATGGAGTCTCACTGTGTCACCCAGGCTGGAGTGCAATGATGGGATCTCTGCTCACTCCGCCTCCTGGGTTCAAGTGATTATCTTGCCTCAGCCTCCTGAGTAGCCGGGATTATAGGCACCCACCACCACACCCGGCTAATTTTGTATTTTTAGTAGAGATGGGGTTTCAACATGTTGGCCAGGCTGGTCTCAAACTCCTGACCTTAGGTAATCTGCTCACCCCGGCCTTCCAAAGGGCTGAGATTACAGGTGTGAGCCACTGTGCCCAACTTTTTTTTTTTTTTTTTTTGAGACGGAGTTTTGCTTTGTTACCCAGGCTAGAGTGCAATGGTGTGATCTTGGTTCACTGCAACCTCTGCCTCCTGAGTTCATGTGATTCTCCTGACTCAGCCTCCGGAGTAGCTGTGATTACAGGTGTGCACCACCACGCCTGGCTAATTTTTATATTTTTAGTAGAGATGGGGTTTTGCCCTCTTGGTCAGGCTGGTCTCAAACTCCTGACCTCAGGTTATCCACCCACCTCGGCCTCCCAAAGTGCTGGGGCTATAGACGTGAGCCACTGTACCAGGCCTGTCCAAGTTAGTTTCTATGGCATCCCTTCTGCCTCTCCCTTTTCGAGTTCATGATTGCAGCAACAAGCTGGGTTCTGTGGGTTAGACAAGAACTTGTGTCCTTTCTGACATCAGGACAGAAAAGCAGAGTCCTGGAAGGTTTGGGTTCCAGTGGGCTCTGCACAGAGGTCTATTTCCAGTGATGCAGTGGGTGGGTGGGTGTCAGGTTGGGTTGATCTGTTCAACTCTGACCAGAAGGCAGAGAACGGTGGGGAGGGAAAGTGGTGTTGGGCAGTTTCTTTTCCAGCCCTAAATCAGAATTAGCATGGCTCGGATGTGTCCTGCAGGGTCCTGTCCTTGGTTCACTTCCCAGCTCACCCTCAAAGACCTCACCCAATGGTTACAGCTACCACTGGCATGGAGTGCTTCCCAGAAACCTAACTTTGGCTCTGACTCCTCTTTCTCTGAAGTTCTTTTTTTTTTTTTTTTTTTTTTAAGAGACGGGGTCTTGCTCTGTTGCCCAGGCTGCAGTGCAGTGGCTATTCACAGGCGCGATCCCACTACTGATCAGCACGGGAGTTATGACCTGTTCCGTTTCTGACCTGGGCCAGTTCACCCCTCCTTAGGCAACCTGATGGTCCCCCGCTCTCGGGAGGTCACCATATTGATGCCAATCTTATTGTGGACACCCGATTGGCAGAGTGCACACTACAGCCCAGATCTCCTGGGCTCAAGAGATCCTCCCACCTCAGCCTCCTGAGTAGCTGGGACTATAGGCATGTGCCACCGTGCCCGGCAGTTTTTTTTTTTTTTTTTTCAAACAGAGTCTCACTCTGTACCCTAGGCTGGAGTGCCGTGGCACAATCTTGGCTCACTGCAACCTCCACCTCCTGGGTTAGGTGATTCTCCTGCCTCAGCCTCCTGAGTAGCTGGGACTACAGGCACCCGCCACCACGCCTGGCTCATTTTTGTATTTTTAGTAGAGACAGGGTTTCACTATGTTGGCAGACTGGTCTTGAACTCCTGACCTCATGATCTGCTGCCTCAGCCTCCCAAGGTGCTGGGATTCCAGGCGTGAGCCACTGCCCCCAGCCTCTCTGAAGTTCTAATCAAATCTCTTCACCAGGGCCGGGCGCGGTGGCTCAAGCCTGTAATCCCAGCACTTTGGGAGGCCGAGGCGGGTGGATCACAAGGTCAAGAGATCGAGACCATCCTGGTCAACATGGTGAAACCCCGTCTCTACTAAAAATATAAAAAATCAGCTGGGCATGGTGGCACGTGCCTGTAATCCTAGCTACTCAGGAGGCTGAGGCAGGGGAATTGCCTGAACCCAGGAGACGGAGGTTGCGGTGAGCCGAGATTGGGCCATTGCACTCCAGCCTGGGTAACAAGAGTGAAACTCCGTCTCACAAAAAAACAAAAAAAAAAAAAAAATTCTCTTCACCTCCTCGCTGGTCATATCCACTGGGTATCTTAGTATCATGCCTAATTCAGTGACTAAACATGAGCCATCTTCTGCAAACCATCACCCGCTTTGTACTTACCTGTCATGACCCAGAGTAAAGACCTTGGTGCTACCTGTGACTCCTCTCTCTGTCATCCTCCACCCCTTACTTGAGGCCAAGGTGTATCAATTCTCCTTTGAACATGTGATTTGGATCTGCTTCCTTCTATTTGCTATTCCGTATATATAACCCTAGACCAAGCCCCAGTGAGTCATTTTAAGCCCTCACAGTAGCCTTAGCAGTAGACTTCCCACTTGGATTTACTACAAATGCAGTCCTTCTTCGAACACCAGACCTGGCCGGGCACGGTGGCTCATGCCTGTAATCCCAGGCATGGGACACTGAGGTGGGCGGATCACCTAAGGTCAGGAGGTCAAAATCAGCCTGGTCAACATGGTGAAACCCCACTAAAAATACAAAAATTAGCTGGATGTGGTGCCATATGCCTGCAATCTTTGCTACTCAGGAGACTGAGGCAGGAGAATCACTTGAACCTGGGAGGTGGAGGTTGCAGTGAGCTGAGATCGTGCCACTGCACTCCAGACTGGGTAATAGAGCATGAATCTGTCAAAAAAAAAAAAAAAAAAAAAGAGAAAGGAAGGAAGGAAGGAAGGTAGGAAGGGAAGGAGGGAGGGAACTAGAACTAGACCTGGGCCTGTTCTGAGCATGACTTTCTTCACCCTCTCTCGTTTTTCTTCATTTATTGAGCACCTGTTATGTACTAGGCTCTTCATATAAGCTATCTCATGTAATCTTCACAATAAATCCTAAAGGTAGTTGTTATCCCATTTTACAGGAGAAGAAACTGATGCTCAGAGTGGTTAATTTGCACAAAGTTCTACAGCCAATAAGCAATAAAGCTGGAATTGCAGATCAGATCCAGATCTGTTGAGTTCCAAGGTTAGTGTTTCGGTTTTTTGCTATACCAGATTGTTCCTCGTATCACTCTTCTACCCAAAAACCTACTGAGCCTTTCTATTTCCTTCTTTTGAGGCCCATTATGATCTGACTCCATCCCACCTACAAAACCATTTATTCTTGCTACTTCTCAGTGTGGCGGGGATTGATACCAACCAGAACATTTGCGTACTTTCGGGTTTTGTCTCCGTCTCTTTCCTGTTAAATATTTTTATTGGCCGGGCGGGTGGCTCAAGCCTGTAATCCCAGCACTTTGGGAGGCCGAGGCGGGTGGATCACGAGTTCAAGAGATTGAGACCATCCTGGTCAACATGGTGAAACCCCATCTCTACTAAAAATACAAAAAATTAGCTGGGCATGGTGGCGCGTGCCTGTAATCCCAGCTACTCAGGAGGCTGAGGCAGGAGAATTGCCTGAGCCCAGGAGGCGGAGGTTGCGGTGAGCCGAGATCGCGCCATTGCACCCCAGGCTGGGAAAAAACAAAAAAACCCCGTCAAAAAAAAAAAAAAAAAAAAAAAAAAATTTATTAACAGCTTATATGAAAATATAGTATCACATTTCACAGATATAATCCTTCAGGGTAGTAAACACCGAAAGACAAGGATCCAAAAATCATCTTTATGTATAGAATGGTTAGGTAAACCTCGGTGGCTCACGCCTGTAATCCCAGCACTTTGGGAGGCCGAGGCGGGTGGATCACGAGGTCAAGAGATCGAGACCATCCTGGTCAACATGGTGAAACCCCGTCTCTACTAAAACTACAAAAAATTAGCTGGGCATGGTGGCGCGTGCCTGTAGTCCCAGCTACTCAGGAGGCTGAGGCAGGAGAATTGCCTAAACCCAGGAGGCGGAGGTTGCGGTGAGCCGAGATCGCGCCATTGCACTCCAGCCTGGGTAACATGAGTGAAACTCCGTCTCAAAAAAGGAAAAAAAAAAAAAAAAAAAAATGGTTAGGTAAACCTAACAGGATCAAGTGATCAGAGATCTGTGTACGACCTCAGCAATGCACAGGGGGCCAGACATGGCTTAGAAGCAGTTCAGGTGAAAACAATCAGTGGTTTTAGTAAGTTCAGTCTGAGACATCAGCATTGGTCAGGGGGAGGGGATAGGAAGAAAAAAACCATCAAGCCGGGCGCAGTGGCTCACGCCTATAATCCCAGCGCTTTGGGAGGCTGAGGTGGGCGGATCACTTGAGGTCAGGAGTTCCACACCAGCCTGGCCAACATGGTGAAACCCCATCTCTACTAAAAATACAAAAAGTAGCTGGGCATGGTGGTGCCTGCCTGTAATCCCAGCTCCTCAGGAGGCTGAAGCAGGAGAATCGCTTGAACCCAGGAGGCTGAGGTTACAGTGAGCCAAGATCGCACCACTGCACTCCAGCCTGGGGGACAGAGCGAGACTCCATCTCAAAAAAAAAAAAAAAAAAAAAAAAAGAAAAGAAAAAGGAAGAAGATGCTGACACACTGCTGGCCAGAAATTTGGGAAAGAGGTAAGCATCAGAAAGAATTTGAAGGCTGGGTACAGTGGCTCACAATCCCAGTGCTTTGGGAGGCCAAGGCAGGAGGGTTGCTTGTGCCCAGGAGTTTGAGACAAGTCTAGGCAACAGGACAAAACCCCATCTCTACAAAAAATACAAAAATTAGCCAGGTGTCATGGTACATGCCTGTGGTCCCAGCTACGCAGGAGGCTGAGGTGAGAGGATCACCTGAGCCCAGAAGGTTGAGGTTGCAGTGAGCCATGATCACACCACTGCACTCCAGCCTGGGCAACAAAGTGAGACCACTTTTCAGAAAAAGAGAGAACTTAAACTAGGAAGTTGGTCTTTGAGATTCACTACCTTCCCATCAACATTCGTCCTGCTTTTGCTCTTTCCCTGCCCCTCACTGAGCCCTCTGTGTGCCTCTGTCCCTGGCCTGTCCTTCCAGGCCCAGGTCAGTTTTCTCTTTCTCCACCAGGTCTACCTGAGGATGCAATCTGCACTGCCTGCATAAACTTCATATCATTTAATTATTCAGCATCTTTTTTTTTTTTTTTTTGAGATGGAGTCTTGCTCTGTCGCCCAGGCTAGAGCGCAGTGGTGTAAATCGCAGTTCACTGTAATCTCCTTCCCCCAGGTTCAAGCGATTCTCCTGCCTCAGCCTCCCAAATAGCTGGGATTACAGATGTGCATCACCACACCCGGCTAATTTTTTTTTGCATTTTAGGTACAGATGGGGTTTCATCACTTTGGCCAGGCTGGCCTTGAACTCCTGACCTCCGGTGATCCACCCGCCTTGGCCTCCCAAAATTCTGGGATTACATGTGTAAGCCACTGCTCTCAGCCAAAGCTATGTCTTTAAAAAACACTTCCTGATTTGGATTTCAGAGCTGAGATTACAAATCTAGGAGTTAGAATAGGTTATAGGTTTTTTTTTTTTTTTTTTTTTTTTGTTTTGTCTCATTCTGTTGCGATTCTCCTGCCTCAGCCTCCTGAGTAGCTGGGACCACAGGCACGCACCATCACACTCAGCTAATTTTTGTATTTTTAGTAGAGATGGGGTTTCACCATGTTGACCAAGCTGGTCTTGAACTCCTCATTTCAAGTGATCCACCCACCTCGGCCTCCCAAAGTACTGGGATTACAGGCATGAGCCACCTCGCCTGCCCAGGTTATGGGTCTTGACAGATGGAGAACACAAGGCCCAGGGAAGTGAATCAGTTTGTTTTAAGTCACAGAGTAGGTTTTAGGTCTGGCTGGGATTGGGACTATGCCTGGCCCAGGACTTTGTCCACAATCCAAGGAAGCCTTTTTAGAACGAGTAAGAGAGCTACATAAATATAAACAGGGTCATGATGAGAGAAAAAAGGGGGACCTGGGAGACAGCAGGTTCTGAGCACCCCTCCAGGCTCTGGGGGATGTCCAGATAAGGAGCCAAGCTTGCCTTCCCAGATCTATGGCCTCACAGGGAAATGAGCCAGACACAGGAAGAAGTCCAATGGAAAGTTGGAACAAGTGCTGCAGTGGTGTTGTGGAAAGAGTCTGGACAGGGAATCAGGAGGCCTGGGTACCTCTTCCAGCTATCACCACCAGCCTTATGTTTTCAGGCAAGTCCTTTCACCACTCTGGACCTTCACCATGCAGTTTCCTCACCTGAGAACATTCCATCTCTCAAAAATAACAGTTCTGGCTCACGCCTGTCATCCCAGCACTTTGGGAGGCTGAGTCAGGTGGTTCATGAGGTCAAGACATTGATTGAGAACATCTCAGCCAACATGGTGAAACCCTGTCTCTACTAAAAATACAAAAATTAGGCGTGGTGGCTCACGCCTGTAATCTCAGCAGTTTGGGAGGCCGAGGCAGGTGGATCACCTGAGGTCGGGAGGTTGAGACCAGCCTGAACAACATGGAGAAACCCGGTCTCTAATTTAAAAAAAAAGAAATACAGGCTGGGCGTGGTGGCTCACGCCTGTAATCTCAGCACTTTGGGAGGCCAAGGCAGGTGGATCACCTGAGGTCAAGTGTTCAAGACCACCCTGGCCAACATGGTGAATTCCTGTCTTTAAAAAAGAAAAAGAAAAAAGAAAAAAAATACAAAAATTAGCTGGGCATGGTGGTGCACGCTTGTGTTCCAGCTACTCAGGAGGCTGAGGCAGGAGAATCGCTTGAACCTGGGAGGTGGAGGCTGCAGTGAGCCGAGACTGAGCCACTGCACTCCAGCCTGGCAACAGAGCAAGACTCCATCTCAAAAACAAAAAAGCAAAACAAACAAACAAAAAGTCCTATAGTGCTACATATTAAAGCAGATTGCTGCAGTAACTAAATACATTGTGGGCATGCTTTCCCCTCCAGCATAATCTCAGAAAGCCTCTTGCCTTCCATTAGTGGCAAGAATGAGATGTTCCCAGGATGAACTGCCAGACCAAGGGGGCAGTGGGCGAGACACAGGTGACTGACTGACTGGCTTTCTCTGAGGCCCTGCCTCTGATAGCTTCTCCAGGGTTTATGAGCTCTGCTAGCCCCATGCAGATCAGAGCTAAGTGAGTGTTTTCTCTCAACAATCCAGCTATTTAATGGCTATCTACAGGATAAAGAAGAACACGAAGATAAAGGCACCTAAGCCTCTTGTTTTACATTTGAAGAAATTGCAACCCAGAGACAGGGAGTGACTAGGCCAAGGTCTTGTACTTTGGACTCTCAGACCAAAGTTTTTTTTTTTTTTTTTTGAGAGGGAGTCTTGCTCTTGTTTCCCAGGCTGGAGTGCAATGGCACACAATCTTGTCTCACTGCAACTACAACCTCCGTCTCTAGGGTTCAAGTGATTCTCTGACAGCCTCTCAAGTAGCTAGGATTACAGGTATGTGCCACCATGCCCGGCTAGTTTTGTATTTTTAGTAGAGATAGGTTCTCCATGTTGGTCAGGCTGGTCTCAAACTCCCAACCTCAGGTGATCTGCCTGCCTCAGCCTCCCAAAGTGCTGGGATTACAGGCATGAGCCACCTCACCTGGCCTTTTTTTTTTTTTTTTTTTCTTTTTGAGATGGAGTTTTACTTTTCTTGCCCAGGCTGGAGTGCAATGGCACAATCTCGGCTCAGTGCAACCTCCACCTCCTGGGCTCAAGAGATTCTCCTGCCTCAGCCTCCTGAATAGCTGGAACTACAGGGGCATGCCATCACGCCCAGCTATTTTTTTTGTATTTTTAGTAGAGATGGAGTTTCTTTCACCATGTTGGCCAGGATGGTCTCAAACTCCTGACCTGGTGATCCACCTGCCTCGGCCTCCCAAAGTGCTGGGATTACAGGTGTGAGCTACCAGGCCCAGTTTTTTTGAGTTGGTGTTTGAAAAAAATAAAGAGACGGATGTTCTTATGTTGTCCAGGCTGGAATGCCCAATTCCACTATGATCAGGACCAGAGTTTCAATCTGTTCCATTCTGGCCTGGGCCAGTTCACCCTTCCTTAGTCAACCTGGCAGTCCCCCACTCCAAGGAGGTCACCATATCATGCTGAACTTGGTATGGATACCCATCAGCACAGTGCATCACAGCTCAGAACTCCTGGGCTCAAGGGATCGTCCCTCTCGGTAGCTGGGACTCAAGGCTTACCATCGAGCTGGGAGAAAAGGCAATTGTTGAGGTATCACAGGGTACAAGGAGGACAGAATTGTCTCCAATTGGGTGAATGGCCTATACAAAAAGAAGTCTTGAAAGTAGTGGGAAATGAGAGGGAGAAACGTAGGCAATTGAAGCGGGGAGGGGAAGGAGCTCTTTAAGATTATTGGCTTTGCTAACCAGAGAGGGCAAATGGGAGGAAGGGTCTCAGCCATGCTGGAGATAAGAGCACCTGGAATCCCTCAAGTGGAGTCTTTTTACTGGGAGGGACCCAAAATGCACCTTGGCTGGAGGGGAGAGAAGCTGAAGGGGGTTGGGGTAGCTGGTAGGAGCTTTGAAGCCAGGCTGGAGGTTTGTATTTGATGCCTGGGTCTGGGAAGGCCTGGGGCACAGAAAGAAAAGGTAGGAGTAGTTTTCTCCTATGGACTCTCTCTATTAGATGAAGACCCTGGGAGGACAGGGCCTATATCTTCTGTTTTTTTCCTACGCTCATCTAGGTGTTTGGGACCCACAAGCAGAGCCCCTAAGGCAAGGATCTGGAAATGGCTGAGGCAGCCTGCTGATCGGGATGGTGTGGCAGGGACCGTAGGAGCTCGCTCCTTCCACTAGCCTTCCCAGAATGATCTTCCCTCGGAAGGTGCCGTTCCCGCAAGAGGAACACTCTACTCTTGTTGCCAATGTCCTTCTTCGGCTAATCCCCCTGTGAGCATGTTTTTGCCAGCGGCTGCTAAGCCAGATTTAGCCACCAGGGGGCAAAAAATCAGCCCTTAAGGTCACTGTCCCTCCTCTTCCCCACCCACACACCTGAAGGCCAAGATGGGCGGTGCCTCACCTGGCGCTCCAGTCGAGCTCAGTAGCTGCGTTAACCCCTTCCTGCCTAGTCTGCGGTGCTCGCTCGGCAGTGATTCAAAGCAGAGCTGAAGGGGCACAGCGGACGGGGGAGGGGCTGTTCGCTAGGGGAGGGGCTACGGCAGAGGTGAAGTCAGGTTTCCAGCTACTCAGGTCCTTGTCCTCGCTGGAGCTGGGAGAGGCTAGCGTCCCCTGCCTCCGTTGGGTAGTTAGCTCCCCAGATGGGTGAAGCAGCCCCTTTGAGGGCAAGAGAGGCGTGGGCTGCGGTCACCTGCGCTGGGCCTCAGAGGTGGGATGCAGAGGAGAGCGCTGAGGCAGCTACGGAACCCAGGCTTCCTGGCTCCCCGCAGTCTTCAATCTGGCAGGGATCTCGGCTGTCGGCTGCTACTTGGAGATGGGGGGTGGGGTGGGGGGAGGGTGGCCGAAGAGTGGCGGGAGAGACCCAGAGGGTAGCAGTGGGGAGGAGAGGCAGGGAAGATGAGGCAAGAGAGCAGGCTATTCTGCAACTCTCAGGTGCCTTGTTTTGCGTGTGGCTACTCCAGAACCAGGCAACCTTTCAGGGCCCTGGAACCCGACCAGTTCCGGGATTTCTTTCCGGGGCATAAGGTGTTAAACTGTGGGTGGGAGTGGGGTCCGGAGTCCCTCCTCCTTCCCTCCCTCACAGCGTCACCACCACAGAGTCCACCAGGCTGGCACTCAAGGAGTTAAGTCTGCCCGCAATCTGCAAGACTGGAGCCGCGGAGGGGGAGGAGGGGGAAGCAGAGGGGGTAGAGGAAAAGGGGGAAGCAGACTGCAGGGAGACAGCGCCAGGAACCCCTTCCCCAGGGTCCTGGCCCCTGGGCCCCCAGCCCCAAAAGAGGCCCTGTCCTCCCCGGGGTCTTGCTCTCTCCCCCCGCCCTGCCCCCGCCCTCCAGCTTTGTGTCCCCAGGAGGGTGGGCTGCAGGATTTCCAGCCAAGCCTTGGCTGCCTGCTCAGTTTTTCCAAACCCTCCAGTCAGGGAAGGCGGGAGCCCTGTCAGGATAAGAGTCCCTCCCCCCTGCCCCTGCCGGCCCCCTCTCTCAGCCTCCCTTTCCTGCCCCCGCACCTTTTCCAAACTCCTTCCCGTTCCTACAATGGCCCCTGCGCCCCCTAGCACCCCCACTATGGGCTCCCAAGTTGCAAGCTCAGGTTGGAAGGGACCAGGCGGGTCCCACCATCCTGGAGAGGCGCTGGTGAAGCCACACTCCTCAGGCCGACCCTGAGACCCGCGGGGCACCCGCCCGGCTCTTCTCCACTTGGCGCCCGCTCCATCCCAGGCCCTGGCCCTGGGGTCTCCAGCCCTGGAATGGAGGCAGAACCCGGCAGCAGGCTCTGTGTGGCAGGTGCCAGGCCCTGGGGCAGACTTCGAGGAGGGGGCAAAGTGTTCCGAGCGCTGGCGTGGTTCTGTCCAGCAAGTCTATTATATAATAATCACCATCTATCAGGAAGCCAGGCAGCTGGAGTGAGTGGGGAAGCCAGGATGCCCGGATCAGCTCTTCCTCCAGGGCCCAAGAAGGTGTCGCCACCAAGATGGGGGTGTGGGCTCAGCCCAGCAGTGAGATGATATGGGGGGTCGAGGGGCAAGTGAGGGGCGCTGGGCGGTCAGACGGCGGCCCCGCAAACCCCGCCCCCAGACCTCTGACTGACAATGCCCTGAGCCAATGATTGAAGTCACTGTGGGGATCTGCGTTAACTCTTTCTTGGGTCCCTATTTGCTTTAGGCGATAGAGTCCTTTCCAGGAACCCGTCTGGCTGGACTCCTCCCACCTTCTTGGGGTAGTGCTCCAGCCGGTGAGGAGTACCAGCTGGAGAATCCTTTTGTCCTAGTAACCCCGGCAACGCGATGCCTAATCGCAGATATCGGCAGCCCTCGCGCTGACCCCCAGCAGCCCCAAAGTAAATTGTATTACAAGATACAGTTGTGTGTACACGCTGTGCTTCCAGAAACAGCCCATCGCGGCGTTGGCACACCCACACTGCGTCACGAACAGGCACCCTCACGCACCCATACCCATGAGGGCACTTCTACCGACGAACGCCGACACCGACACTCGCGGACACACCTGTGACACCCCTCGTGACACAGTGACACACAGATACGCGGAAACATAGAGGTTCCCCGAGTTGGCCAGTAGAGGGAGCCGCTCGATTCCTGCAATGGGCTGCCTGCTTCTCTCCTTTCCTCCCGGATCTCTCCAGGGTTCCACCCAGAACTTGTGGCTGCCCAGAGCTCAGCTCCGCATCCCAACCTGGAACCTCCTCTGGGGGAATGAGTCACAGCCCCACCCAGGGGAGCGCTCCGCATGGCTGCTCCATAGGACATGTATTGTGCACCATCTAAGAGACCCCTGGCAACACAGACCTACTCGCCCCTGAAAGCAGTTTTGGACCTAGTATGAACCAGGAATTGTGCCAAAGGGATCATACATTACACATCCCTGTGGCTTGTCATATATGTAAGGGGAGACTGATCTACATAAACGCAGTGGCCACCTCTAAAAGCACCCTGTTCGAGAAGTAGCCCATATTATGCCTTTCTGGAGAGAAGACAAGAAATTAAACCTTATTTCCATGGGTCAGATACTAGCCTAGGTGCTGGGATCTTTCACACTAGAAGCCTCTCTGGGCTTCAATTTTCTTTTCTTTTAAGGTGGGATAAAACCGACTTCTTAGGACTGTGGTGATTCAGCCCCCTAACCCAGCACAGTGCTTGGCACAGCAGGTAGTTGGCACTTGGAAAAGTTTTGGTGATTGGGTTAAAGCATCATCATGAGACAACGTGCATGAAAATTTGTAATTTTTAATTTGTAAGTGGTGATGGCACACACGGGTGATTACTATGTTATCTTCTACCAGGTTTGTGCCCCCTTCCACCTGTGCCTCCCTAGACCTTGTCCAGTGCCCAGCTGTTGGCACTATCAACTCATCAAGTCAGTATTTACTGAAGTCCTACTATGAACTCAGCCACACTTGAGTATTATGGGGAATGTAGAAGATAGGATGCATGGTCTGGGCTCTTAGGGATCTTCTGGGGACAAACAGACACGTGTGTTTATATATGTGTGTGTGTGTGTATGTCAAGATAAAACACATGAGGCATACTCTGTTAGATGCTATGATGGGATAGGTGGTCAGAAGAGAGGGAGGTCAATGAAGCTAGAGCTATCTGGGGACCATCTGTGAGGTGGGGCAGGGAAAAGGGGACAAGGAAACAGCAGGAGCAAGCAGGCTGGCTTAGTGTCCTTCCTACCAGACAAATTCAATGCTTGTCACTTGGTATTAATTCTGGGTGGGTGGTGACAGTAGGAAACAGGGAAAGTCCCCAGGGATAAGGAGACCCAAATTCTAGTTCTGGGTTTACTACTTTGTAGCTGGGTAGCTCTGGGTAAGTCCTTAGGTAATACAAACCTCAATTTCCTGACCTCTGTAATGGGAACATAATATCTTTCTTGCAGGTTTGTGGTGAGCATTAAAATGTGAAACGTTTTTAAAAAGTGCTTTGGGGCCGGGTGTGATGGCTGATGCCTGTAATCCCAGCACTTTGGGAGGCCGAGGCAGGTGGATCACCTGAGGTCAGGAGTTCGAGACCAGTCTGACCCACATGGTGAAATCCCACTCTATCAAAAAGTTTTTAAAAATTAGCTGGGTGTGGTGGCAGGCACCTGTAATCCCAGCTATTCAGGAAGCTGAGGCAGGAGAATTGCTTGAACCTGGGAGGCAAAGGTTGCAGTGAGCCAAGATTGCACCAACTGCACTCTAGCCTGGGCGACAAGAGCAAAACTCCATCTCCAAAAAAAAAATTAAAAAGCTGGGCACAGTGGCTCACCCCTGTAATTCCAGCACTTTGGGAGGCCAAGGCAGATGGATCACCTGAGGTCAGGAGTTCAAGACCAGCCTGACCAACATAGAGAAACCCCGTCTCTACTAAAAATACAATATTAGCCAGGCATGGTTGCACATACCTGTAATCCCAGCTACTTGAGAGGCTGAGGCAGGAGAATCGCTTGATTCTCCTCCAGGAGGTGGAGGCTGCAGTGAACTGAGATCTCGCCATTGCACTCCAGCCTGGGCAACAAGAGCCAAACTCCGTCTCAAAAAAAAAAAAAAAAAAAAAAAAAGTGCACTGGGTCTGCACTGGCTCACACCTATAATCCCAGCACTTTGGGAAGCCAAGGCAGGCGGATCACCTGAGGTCAGCAATTAGACACCAGCCTGGCCAACATGGTGAAACTCCGTCTCTGCCAAAACTACACAATTAGCTAGGCATGGTGGCAGGCGCCTGTAATCCCAGCTACTTGAGAGGCTGAGGCAGAAGAATCGCTTGAACCTGGGAGGTGGAGGTTGCACTGAGCTGACACCAAGCCATTGCACTCTACCCTGGGCAGCAAGAGCGAAATTCCATCTCAAAAAAAAAAGTGCTTTACAATTTATTTTTCATGCATCGATCGTCCTATAGTGTGGTGAGAGTGTGTGTGAGTGTGTGTGTGTGTGTGTGTGTGTGTGTGAGAGAGAGAGAGAGAGAGAGAGAAGCACTGAGCTTAGGTTAGGAGAGTTCTTTTGAGAAGACAAAGGTTTCACTTCCACAAACATTTTCTTAGCATCTACTTTGTGCTGCTGAGGATTGAGATGAAAAAATTCATTCTGTGTCCTCAAGGACCTCATGGTCTACTAGGAGAGGCATGAATAAAGAGATGTTTAGTGCATTATGGATATGCGTGGATACAATGAAGAGGGGACCCAGTGCTCAGTGCTGTGTGTGTGTGTGTGTGTGTGTGTGTGTGTGTGTGTGTGTCCAGGCAACTTCCACTCCTTCCAATCAGTGCAGATAGGAAGGTAGGTTTGTCAAACCTTTCCCTAGCCTGGGATGTTGTTGGCGCGTCCCCTCCCCAATCCTCAGGAGTGGGGAGGAGAGAAGGCTAGAAACCCCCCTCCCCGTCCCTGGGCCAACCTGCCTCCCGCTAGCCGGTCGGGCGCCTTACCGAGTCAGACCACTGGGAGGCTGGGGGAGCCGGGTTGGGCGAGGAGGCAAGCGAGATGGGAGAGCTCTTATTTTGACAGGGGCCTCTCCGGGCTCTGGTATGAAGGCAGAAGGAGGCAGCCAGAGAGCCCCGATGCTTATTCAGGCTGGGGAGTGGAGCCGAGTGGAGGGGCGATTGAGGCTCCGGCAGTGCAGGGGAGCCCGGGGAGGCGGCGGCGCGCGGCGGAGCCAGTGGCTGGACATGCCCCGGACCCGGGGCCGCTGCATCACCGCCGCCGCCCGGAGCCAGCCGGCCGGACGCCCCCACGCCTGGGTCCCCCGGCGCCGCGCCGCCCGGGGGCTGCGACCCGGACCCTCGGGGTCCGAGCAACAATAAGCGCCCAGACATCCCCCTCCTCGCCCAGCGCCCGCCATCCTCGCGGGCTTCGGGGAAAGTGAAAGGAGGAGGCGAAGGAAGGAAGGAAGGAAGGAAGGAAGGAAGGAAGGAAGGAAGGAA
>NW_022436956.1:16261334-16311943 GCF_009761245.1 Sapajus apella
GAAGGAAGGAAGGAAGGAAGGAAGGAAGGAAGGAAGGAAGGAAGGAAGCAAGCCAGGAGGAGGAGCAGGAGCCGGAGCCTTCTGAGGTTCGGGGCCGAGACCCCAGCCCCGCGCCCCGGCCCCGGCGGGTGTGCGCGCTCTCCCGCCGCTGCCCGGCGCCCACGACCATGCTCCACGGTTGGGAGGCAGGAACCCAGGCGCCCAGCGATCCCCGGATAGCCTCTCCCGGGCCGGGCTGGTGTTGAGATCAAGGCGTCCAGGATCAAAAGATCACTGACTGCCCGCCCCCTCTGCATCTCCAACTGGCGAGCAGGAGGACCCCCATTCACACACCGACCGTGACCTGGTCATGGCGTCCAGCTCCGGCCTGGCGTGAGGACCCCCCAATCCGCGTGAGGTGAGGGGTGGGCTGGGGGCAAGGCGAAAGTCATGCCAGGCCAGCAGAGGCGCGAGAAGGGAGATCCAGTCTGAATCGGGGAGGGGGAACACAGTCTGATTGTCTCTTGATCTTTGGCACGTACCCCCAGGCTGTTTAAGGTGTGGGGGATGCCCCCAGGGTCAGTGGAGGCTACTTTTAAGCCCCCAATCAGGTTTGCAGCTCCAGAACACAGTGGGGAGGGCATAGGGGTAGCCAGGGGACCCTGCCACCCTAGCGCAGAGAACAAGGCCGGCCTTGGGCCAGCTGGAGCAGCGAACCTTGCCCTGGGGGCTTCTGGGAGATGTAGTCCCCCTCCCAGGCTCACCAACCCCTTGGGTCTCAGCACCCCCGCCCTCCTCCCCGGGCTGATGGAGCCTCCAGAAGGAGGTGGGTTGGGACTGGGAAGAGCTGGGGGTCACCCTTTTCCCCAGGCACTGCCTATGAGTGGCGGGGGCTGTGACTGAGGAGTCTCTTCTTCCAAGGCTTCTGAGTGATGTGGGCTTGGCTGGGGGGTGGGGCAGTCATACAGTTCCTTGGAGGTGTCCCTGCACTGCTAAGGGGAGGTGGCCCCTGCCTTGGTCCAAAGGAACCCTCGGGGAAGAATGCAGGAAGAGAAGTGAGGCTGAGGCTTCTTGCTTGGCTGGGGTAGGTCCTATTCCAGGGCTACTGGAATTTGCTTTCAGAAGCAACCGAGGGCTACTCTTTTCTGAGAAGGAGAGTGTCCCTCGAAGTCTAGGAGTCTGGAGGGTGTCTCTCTGGAGCAATGAAGCTAGGATCAGCTTCTGTCTGTCTGTCCAGCTTCCTTCCTTCCGGGTTTTTCTGACACCCCCTTCCTCCCTCCTCTTTCTGTCTGTCTGCTGCTTGGGGTGTGTGTCTGTGTCTGTGTCTGTATCTGGGGGAGACTATGCTGTGGGGAGGAAAAGTATTGCTGAGAGAGGTGACTTGGGCATGTGTTTGAGCCCTCAGAAAGGGGATCCAAGGCTCCTTGGATCTTTTGCCCTCACTCTCAGCCTTGGTTTAGGGTGAAAGCTGTCTGTGCACTGTATCTGCTCTAACCCTGCTGCTACCTCTGAGCAGCTTTCTGGATGAGACCGCCAGGGTGAGTGGGCTTCCACTGTCTCCTCCCTCTCTTCTCAGCCTCTCCAGGGAGCAGCCACTTCCGGGCAGGGGCTGCCTTGCTCTTCTGCTGCCTCTCAGCATGGGCCTGGCTGCCTTCTCCGGGTCAGGACCCCAATTTCATGACCCCAGGGGAAGAACATGGTCAGGCCCTGTCTTCCTGGTGTCAGCTCTGAGGCCCTGCTGATAGAGGCTTCAGGACAGGACTGGGGAGAATGGGTAAGAAGGTGAGCAAGGAGAGAGACTGGGAGGCTGGTGCCAGGAAGGAAGGCACTGCCTCCCCAGGTGATTTGGCTCCTTGGCCTTGGAGAGCCAGGTCTGGAAAGCTAGCCTTCTGGCCACCTCCCTCTAGGGGTTCCCTGCTTACCTGTGTTGCTCCTGAGTGGGGTGGAGTGATGGTTCACAGAGGGAGGGGTGCTGGGAGGAGGGTAGAATACCTAAAATCTTGGATCCATAGCCATACCCTGGGGGCTGTCCTCAGGGAACTGAAAGGAGGCTCTAACTGGCCAGAGGGTCCGGGATGGGGCCAGTGGGAGCTCCTGCCAGGGCTGAGGAGCCCATCTGAGTCCCAGACCTGGGGCTAGAGCCAGTTGGAGGGCTGGATGGCCAGGGCTGGGTGGGGAAGGCCAGAGCACTGCAGCTCCTGAGCTGGTGCATGTCACTTGGATCGGCGGCCCTGAAGGCTGCCTAGACTTACAGCCTGGAATTTCCTGCCAGAGTGAGTCTTGTCCCCCGAGTAGCAGGGGTCAGGTGACTGGTGATGGGTTCTGGAGGCTCATATGGAGACTCAGAATGAGTCTCTACTAGGACGGGGAGTCATGAGACTGGGGAGATACTAGATACTACAGGGTCCTAGAGAGGGATTGGCAGTCCACAGGAATCTAGCGCCTCA
This sequence comes from Sapajus apella, assembly GCF_009761245.1. Classification (NCBI taxonomy): domain Eukaryota; kingdom Metazoa; phylum Chordata; class Mammalia; order Primates; family Cebidae; genus Sapajus; species Sapajus apella. The sequence continues at coordinate 16,263,761 of NW_022436956.1, forward strand.
GTGGCAGTTGTGGACCTACTGATCTTGCTTGTTGAATCTGTGTTGGGTACCCATGACCCTGCTTAGATAGTTCCTGCCTTTGGAGTCCTGGTACCTGGGTGAAGCAGGACCCTAGGCTGGGGGCTCAACTTCCAGACCAGGCAGGACAGTAGCCTCTGGGCAGAGGCCTAGGGGGTGGCAATGTTGGCTCAGCAAGGGCTGGAATGCCTGGCACCTGCTTTAGATTAAAGGAGATGCAGAGCAAAGGGGGGTTGCCTGCCTGTTGGGGGAGTGGCTAGGATGGAGCTCCGTGGAGTCCAGAAGTGGAGTGGGAGGAAAGGACCAGGGTGGCAGGCAGCAGCAGCCTGGGCAGGAGTGGAGGGAGCCACTGTCACCCAGCTCTGCGGCCCCTCCCCCAGGGAGTCCAAGAGGAGGAGCTGGGGGTACCCCCACATTGCCTCTGGTGCCATACGCTGAAGTTCTGTCCCAGCACCCTGGGGTAGCTCTGGAGAGCTGGTGTGTCTAAGTGTCCAGTCTTCCTAGGATCACAAGAGGCCCACAAGGAGGTGGGGGGTCCTTTGGGGTTCTTGTGGTCCTGGTGCCATGCTGGCTGTTTTTGGGGCACCTTGGGTGCTGAGAGTAAGGCATATCAAGACCCTGGGCACCCAGGGGTGACAGGGAAATGGCATCCCTTCCCTCCTTATGCCAGAGCCCTGGGCACTGCCCGGGTGGTGACCTCTGGTGAGGGGAGGGGGCAGAAGAGGGATGGCACCGTGGGAAAGTGGGCAGCCGTGGGAGCCAAGCGGGTACAGGCTGGGTGCCGCGGGCAGGGAGCCTCTGCCAGGCCCGCTCTCCCTGGGGTGGGGCGGCTGTTCCATGGACTGGCTCAACCTGTTGAGCGCCTGGCTGCTCTAGCTTGGCATGTGTGCCCCTGCCTGCCAGCCCTGACAGCTGCCCACCCGTAGCCACAGCGTAGGGGCTGCCCTCAGGGAACTAAAGAAAGGAGGTTCTAACTGGCCAGAAGGGCCGGGATGGGGCTGGTGGAAGCTCCTGCCAGGGCTGAGGACCCCATCTGAGTCCTGTCCTCTAACTCCCAGAGCTGGGGCTGGAGCCAGTTGGAGGGCTAGGTGGGGAAGGCCAGAGCATTGCAGCTCCTGAGCTGGGTGCATGTCACTTGGATCAGCGGCCCTGAAGGCTGCCTGGACTTACAGCCTGGAATTTCCTCTGCCTGGTGCCAGGGCCAGGCCTCCGAGCCCCGCCCCCAGCCTGGCCTGACCTCCCCTCCCTTCCCTCCTGGGAGAGCGTGGCCCGACTTTCCCTGGAGGCTGGGGGAGGGGCAGTAAGGGCATTCTGGCTGCCGTGGGAGGGGCAACTTCTTGGTGTGGGCATGCGTTGCACTGCCTCAGTCTCCCTGAGAGTCCTGCATCCCTGTGGAGAGGAAGAAAGCCTTGGTTCCCAGGGGGATGCCCACAGCCTGCTCTGAGTGCAGGGATGGGGGGGAGGGGGAGGTCCTGGATCCTGTGGAAGACCCCTGACTCCTCCTGCAGGCCCTGGCCGTCTCCTCATCCCCTGTGACCCCTTAGCTTTCCATAACCCACCTTGGGGCTATGCTAGCTCGTGGGAAAGGGGAGCCAGGGTGCCACTCAGAAGGGAAGAAGGTGGTCACCACTGCCCAGGAGTAGGGGAAAGGACACAGACAGGTTCCCTCTGATTCTCCATGCTGAGGGGGAGGGGCGGCCTCCCCTGCCTTCTCACTTTTCCTACCAGTGGCAAAGGCAGAGACCTCTCCTTTGCAGCCCAGGCCCTCCCTGTTTGGCCCTGGACTGGCTCGCCCCTTCCTAACATTGATGTTTTATTCTAGGCCCCCTTCCACCAGGGCTGGGACTCCCTCTGTTCATTCCCGTTCCTCCTCCAATGGCCTAGTAGCCCTGGGTTGGTCCGTCTTCCCCTCCCCCCTCACTCTCCACTCCCCCACCCCCAGCCTCAACTGGGAATGGCCCTGAATCCAGCATTTCCAGCATTTCGAAACCAGGATTGTTTTGAAATCCCTGAGTTCTTCTCCACCCCCTGCAGGCTCCCCTCCTCCCCAGAACATTGCCTTCTAATCTGACTTCACACACTGTGCGCTGCAAGTTTGTGTGTTTGAGTTTGTGTGCTAGCACATGGCTGCGTACTACTTTGTGTAAGTGTGTGTGTGTGTGCGTGTGTATGTGTGTGTGTGTCCCAGTGTGGGTGTATCTTCTGTCAGCAGTTCTGTTTGGCAGTTCTGTGTGATTGGTCGATGTCATGTGTGTTTCTGAGTTCCCCTGGGCTGTCTCTATGAATACGGGAGACTCTATGGGTCTTAAGGGGCCACTCTGGGAGAATTTGGAGTGCTTTTTTGGAAATGTTTTTGGATGTACATCTTTGGGAGTTGTGTCTGTGTTGTAAGTTTCCAGGGTACCTCTGGAGAGTGTGTGTGCTGGGGGCATGTCTTGTCGATGTGTATGTGAGTGTGTGTGCACACATATGCACTTCTCTTCTCTCTTCTCTCCTCCCTGGGAACATGTCTGGGGTGTGTAGTCACAGGTCTCCCCACAGCTTCCTGGGACATGGAGTCCTCTGGCCTTTGATAGGGAAGATTCCTGGAGTGGGGCCAAGGCTTCTGGCAGTTCCGCGGTCCTTGGAGAGAGGAGAGTGGTGCAGTGGAGAGACTGTGTGATGAGCTTTCCCTGGGGACTGGGTTCTCTCCCTCTACCCTTCACTGACACCTAGCACCTTGAAGGGTCCCCATACCACCTGTCCACCCTCTTCTAGTCCTGATTATGCAGTAGTGGTTGTTATAGGGAGACCCAGTGCTCTAAAGGAAAAGGGATGGAGAAAGGGAGTTAACCCCCCACTCTGGGGTCACTTGCTTCATTCAGGGCAAGGAACAGCCAATCACATCAGACCTGGGAGCTTGGTGGCAAATTTAAGGTTCAGAAAAGTTGACTTCTCCAACTAGGAACAAATAGCTGAACAAGAGAAGACGCTCATACTTCCAGCATGAGCAGAAGATGGGGGGGCTGGAATCCAGGCATCTGGGGTGGGGCCAGCTGCCCTTGTAGCCTTGATCGTGGGAAGTCCTTCTTGATGTTTAATCTCATTCCCTCCTACTGCACTTAGACAGTATTCTACGTCAGGGGAGGTTCCTAGGTGTTTTGATTTGGGGCCAAAGCAAGGATGGTGATAGCAGAGTTACATCGGCATGGGATGCAGGCACTAGAACCCCCATAACCTTGCTGTATCTCAGTTTCCCATCCTGGGATCTCAGGCTAGAATGGAATGCTTTCCTCCAGAAGCACAAATCTTGTGACAAATCAGTGAGGAAGCAGAGTTCTGGGGCAGGGGCTGTTTGTGTGAGTCAGAGACCTGTGGAGACAGTAGCAGGAGGTGGACATAAGGATAAGCTGTCCCTTTTACATCCCCACCCCCAGTGGCCTCTGGTCCCAGAGCACAGTGGGAGGAAGGGAGGGGTACAGGTTGGTACAGTGCTCAGTGACCCAGCAGGGGGAGGGCCTTGGCAAGGAATTTTTAGTTTGTTTCTCAATCTCTGTCTCTGAGACATGCACACACGTCACTGCAGACACCTTTAGGAGATGAGCCCAGAAAAGTCATCTAGGTGGCGGAAGGGCAGGGCAGTGCCAGATGGGGCCATGTGGAACCAGCCTTGTGCTGATGGATGCCGGGTGCTGCATGAGCCTCAGAGTGGAAAGCTGAGCCCAGCCAGAGGCCTCCTCCCCAGCAGCCCCCGTCTCAGGTCTGGGAGGAACACAGGCTGGAGAGGGTTAAGTCTGGTTGGCAGGGACACCCCCCCGCCCAGTGCAGTGAGAGAGAGGGAGGGGGGGTTAGCAGCTTGCTCTAGTTGGCGTCTCTCCCAGAATTCTTTGGAAAAGAACTCCCCTTTGACCCCCCAGTACAAACTGAGCCCAGCCACCAGCCTCCCTCCCGCCTGCTGTGGGAGCTTCGCCCAGCCCCCTCCTACTGAACTGCTAAACCAATTCCCTCACCCCAGGGCCTCCCAACCAGACCAGGTCCTCAGGACTTGGCATCTTCAGGGGACCAGGACTATAGCCAAGGAGACCACACAAGGACATAGAATACACAGCCATTCTGTTCCCTGACACAGGATAACCTGGAGGTGGCTGTCGTTAGAATCTGGGGTCCTCCAGCCTCCCCCTCCCTCCCCTCCCCCAGGTCCTCCTGTCAGGTCGTGGGAGTCCTCTGCCTCTCCCCATGGGGCCAAGCTCTAAGGGAGCTCTAAGGTCTTCTAGTGCCTTCTCCTCTCCTGCTTGCAGGCTAGGGAGGGGACGGCATTGGGGGGGTGTAGCTGGGTCAGGCCTGGCTCCCAGCCAATCCACAGAAGTCCTGGCGGGGTGGCAAATGAGTAGCTCAGAGACTTCCTGGAGCTGCAGGCTGTGTGGACGGTGTGTACATGTTTATGTGGTGTGTTTGTTGGGGGGTGCTGGGGTGATGGGAGGAGCAGGGCATAGATTGCTGGAGGGGGCTTCTAGCTTTGACCCTCTCTCCACAGGGAGCCCCCATCCCAGACCACACCCTTGAGCCTGAGCCCGACATTATCTCTGAGGTGAGAGGTCTGTGTGCCCCTGTGTGTCCCTCAGTCTCCCTGATCTCCGTCCGCTGCAGCATCATCCTGGTGTGGCCTCCTGCTTGGCTTTTTGTCTTCTGGGCTCCCTCCTCTTGGCTTTCTGCCCCCACCTCTCCTTTCATTCCCCTCCCTCCAGAAGAGGGAGGTCTCCTCTGGCTCCTGGTGGGCAAACAGCCTGACCTAGAACCCTAAACCCAACCAGGTGGGGAGTGGGGCTGGGGCGGGAGGGGTTAGAGCCCAGCTCCAGTGAGAGTCCAGCCCTTCTCTATCTCAGCAGATCTCACCCCGACCCGCCCCACCCTGCGGGAGGCGAGGAGATTCCACCCAATCGCCCTGGAGGGCAAGGTACGATTTCCTGGTTATCCCAAGTCTTTGCTCCTCCTGGCTGGCTTGGTCTCCTCGGGCTCAGTCCAAGCCAGGGTGGCTACCAGCCATGGTAGTGTGGTTTCTGCCCTGGTCCCCTGGTCCCCTAGCGTACACATTCGTGGGTACACACACACACACACACACACACACACACACACACACACACACGAGGCCAGCCTCTTTCCCTCCGCCAGCCCCCCTTCCTTACTTAGCAACAACTCCCTGAATTCACAACAAACACTCCTGAGGGCTCCCAGTCCGACTAGGGAAAGCTAGAGGAAGCTGGAGCCTGGGAGCAGGCGCTTCTCCTAGACGTCCCCAGGAGGGAGGGGCTTCTCATCCCCTCACCTCAGCCACCACCCTCCCCATTGAAGCCACCCCCCCAGGGACACCGAGGAAGTGGTCCTGCTTTCTACTGAGAAATGAAAGAGATGGGGAGCATTGGACAGGTGTGGCTGAGCAGGTGGGTGGGGGCAGGACTGGGACTCCACCCTCACTGGTGAGCCCCACTTGACCTTTGACCCCCCACCTGGGGCTCTCATGAGCCTGTGGTAGCTCTTGGCAGGGGCTCTGTACTGTTGTCCCGGTGACTGGCCTTATGCCCTCTTCTGACTGGCAGGGACAAGGATGGGTGAGGAGGTAACGGACTGGAGTTGGGCAGGGCTGGGGGAGGCTGCACAGGCCAGGCCAGGCGGGGACCTGGGCTGAGGGAGTGAGGAGCAGTGCTTTCTCTCTGATCTTCCCAGGCAGGCCCCGGGCACATCAGGCATGGAGGGAGAGTGTGAGGAGCCAGAGGGTGGGGCCTGGGCACCCACGCTTTCTTTCGTCATCATTCAGAGGACTGATACCGTGGTGCATCTGGAGTATTGTGAAATGGCCCAGAACCCAGATGCCAGGGTGTCTGAATTCAAATCCTGCTTCTTCTAAGACTGTGGGCCTTAGGCAAGTGATTTCACTTCTCGGCACCTCCCTTTTTTCAGTGGAAAAGGGGATAATAAGAATACTTTCTTCCTATACTGCTCTGAGGATTAAATTAGATGATGCACATGGAGCATTTAGGATACTGAAGTTACTAAGTAAATGCTCAATAAATGTTGGTGATCGTCCTCACTTGATTAATCAGAGCTCTTCACAGGAATTTTTGACCCTCCCAGGGATTTTGGCAGGGAAGAACTGATAGTGAGAAGAGGGAGTGTGGGGGTGGGGAAGAGACAGGTTTTCCAGCACTCCAGATTCCTGGATTCTAATACCCCTCCAGACCCACTGTTTGCTGCCTCCACTTCCCCACCGTTGGTGCCCACTGACATCTTTATTGCAAGTTTGCCAAATAGCCAGGGGCCTGGAGAAGGCCCAGGTTGCTTAGGACACGTCTCCCTGCCTATCTCCAGGCTTCTCAGGGCCAGCCCTCCCTCCCTGAGGCTGTTTGCTCAGTTCAGCTCCAGCACTCCTCCCACTGCCCCATCCCCTGCTGCTCAGCTCTCACCAGGCAAACAAGGCATTCCGTCCTTAAATGGCTTAAATGGCCGCCTCCTCTCCTTCCTGGCCTAGGGGTCAGGGACCTGGCTTGGGGAGAAAAGTGTCAGTGTAAAGCTGTGACCTGGATGGCAGCTGTTAGGAGTCTCTCAGGGCCCTGGGCCCCCGGATTCCCTGTGTCCTGCCTGGGCCTTTCCCTGAGGGGCAGTGCTCAGGCCTGGGATAATGTGGGGAAGGCCTGCCTGGCACCTGCCAGACACAGATGATCGGGAGGGGGCATCCTGGAGCCCAGAAGGGGAGTGGGTTTATATCAGCATCCACAGCGTGCAAGGGACACCCTCCAGAGTCCTTCCCTGAGCTGCAAGGGAGAGTGTGGGCAGTGCTAGGAAAAGTTCTGCCTTTCTGCCTTATCCCTGTGTGCTGGCAAGGGAGAATGCTGAGTGAAGCCTGGGATGACATGGTGGAGGGGCTGAGGCTTGGGAACTTCTGAATGAGCCCAAGAGTGGGCGGCAGGGATGAGGTACCCACAATTAGGTGGGGAAGCTATGCAGACAGGTGGGTAAAATCTTCCGGGTACTAAGTTGCGGTGGAAGTACCTAGGATCCCAAGGCCCCTGGGTCTGAGGCCTGGAACTTGGCTAGCAGGTGCCCTCTCTGGCTTGGTACCAAGAGGGGTAGGCGGATCCCCTGGCCCTGCTTACCATGTCGCTCTGGATCCAGAGAGGACACCTCCCTTCCATGGGCCTGAAGGATGAGGGCTCAGGGTCTGCCTGGGCCATGCCTCACTGCTGGGTTGGCCATGCCGCCTGTGCCCAGCCCCTGGGGCCTGTTCCTTGGGCAGGCTGGGGCTATTTTTGGGATCGGGCTGGGGCTCTGGGGCTGGTTTCAGATGTTCCAGTGTGAACAGGAGAAAATGGGAACAGATGGCTGGAGGGTTCCGATCAGTGGGTCCTGCTGGGCGCAGGTTATTTTTAGGGCCTTGTTAACCCTTTGGGGGCTTGTGGGGCTACCTGAGACATAGAGTCCTCTCTAGCTGAGAAGATAACAGGTCTTCTCCCTGAGCCTTCTACTTTCCAGAACTGCTTGTCAGTTGTTCTTTCTCTCCTAGACTTTTCCTTTGAGATCCATGGCAAGAGAGTAGGCTTAAGCTTTCTTCCAGCCCAGGTACTACAGGGTGACTGCCAAGGGGGCAGGCAGGGAGAAGGGTACCTGGCAGAGTGGAGGCTGGCTCTCTTGAAGATAAATCCCCCTTCACTTGCCTCCTGGGCTTTTGAGACATAGTCCTGAGGCCAAGAGAACGGACAGCCGCCCAGCGCCTCTCTGGGTTCATGTCCTGGGTTTGAGTGTGTCAGTAAGCCCGAGATACCCCAGGAGCTGGCCTCTGAGAGGAGAGCAGAGGAGGAGCCAAGTCTTTGTACTTGGTACGGCTAATATGACGCCCACGGGCCCTATTAGCTTGGACACTCAAAGGGCAAATATCTGGACAGTGCCCACCTTTACCAAAGGCCCACATATTTGGGTGCTATGGCAGGAGGTAAAGATGAGGACATCAAGGCCTGAGGTGGTTTGTTGAGGGCTGATATGTCTTAGGCATTGTGCCAGTTTCACTACTGTTACCTCACTGTATAAAATTATTCTCGTTTTGCAGATGAGGAAACTGAGGCTCAGAGAGACAAAGGGAAGAACAATGCTCCATAGCTGAGAAGGGGCAGGGTGTGATGTGCACTGTCTGACTACAAACTTAGTTGTTTTGTTTTGTTTTGAGACAGAGTCTCGCTCTGTTGCCCAGGCTGGAGTACAATGGCGTGATCTAGGCTCACTGCAACCTCCGCCTCCCAGGTTCAAGCAATTCTCTCTGCCTCAGCCTCCTGAGTAGCTGGGATTACAGGCACCCGCCACCACGCCTGGCTCATTTTTGTAGTTTTAGTAGAGATAGGGTTTCACCATATTGACCAGGCTGGTCTCAAGCTCCTGACCTCAAGTGATCTGCCTGCCTTGGCTTCCCAAAGTGTTAGGAGGCCTGTAATTTGGCCTCTCAAATGCTGGGAGACTTGTAGTGGCTCCTGTAATAAGCGTGAGCCACTGTGCTCGGCTTTTTTAGTTTTTTTCTTTTTTTGAGACTGAGTATTGCACTGTCCCCCAGGCTGGAGTGCAGTGGTACAATCTTGGCTCACTGCAACCTCCACTTCCCATGTTCAAGCAATTCGCTGGCTTAGCCTCCTGAGTAGCTGGGATTATAGGTGCCCACCACCACACCCAGCTAATTTTTATATTTTTAGTAGAGATGGGGTTTTACCATCTTGGCCAGGCTGGTCTTGAACTCCTGACCTCGTGATCCACCCATCTCAGCCTCCCAAAGTGCTGGGATTACAGCCGTGAGTGAGCCATCTCACCTGGCCTTCAAACTCAGTTTCTTATTCCACTGCATCATAATGCCTGCCAGGGCCCCAACCTGAGAAGGCAAGGCCACCAGGCACCAGACCTCCTTTGGAAGCAGCTTTACTGAATGGGTGTGGGAGAGGAGGCCTGGAGACAGGGGACCCTGCCTGTCACTGCTGTCACAATCCCCTAAGCCCTTCTTGCTTGAGGGTGCCAGAACTGACACCAGAAACCCCATGTGGCCTTCCTGTCTCCCCTGCAGAGGATCACAGGCATACATCCTGTCTCATCACCCCCACCCCTCCCAGCCTGGCCCACGTGCCCCTGCATCCTGGAGGGTCATGGCAGTCTGGATGTTAATGTGGGCAGAGCCCATGGGGCCCCCAGGTGCTGTTAGTGCCAAGAGTGTGGGCCAGCAGGCGAGGTGAGGGGCTAGGACGAGGCCTCTGCCTCTGGTCATACCTGGGGAGAGAGGAGAGCGGGCGGGCAGGCGGACGGGCACTGGGTGAGGTCCCACCGTGGTGCACTTGGCTGTGCCAGCAGTCTGCTGCACTCCACTCCTCCCACAATGGCCCCATTGTTCCCAGCAGCCCGGCAGTTTGGAGGAGGTTCCTCGGCCACCCCTACCCCCTTAAATAGGGGCCAGATTAACCCCTTGGAGGACTGAGGCCAGGTGAGGGCCCACAGGGAGCTGCTTTGCCCATCTCTGCCTGTTCTGGGAACCCAGGCTTGGGAAGTTACCTTCTACCCATGTGAACCCAGCACCAGGCCACCTCCTGAGATGGGAGTCTTCACTGGGTAGAGAGTGGCACCTGGACCATCTCCCACCCCTACCCTGGTGCAGGTGCCAGGGGACAGGAAGTACCAGTGGGGTGGAGGGCAGAGACCAGATATATTTGGGCCAGTGGGGCTAATTCCAGCCACCACTGCCTGCCCTACTGGCTTCTGAGCTCCTTTCCTTCCTGTGAAACCAGAGCTAGGTTGGGCCTAGCTCAGGATTTCGGTGGATTTAAAGAGGCAGCACCATCCCTGCCAGCCTGGCTTCCTCTCCCCCTCCCCAGGTAGGGTCTGGGGCAGAGAAGGGACTGGAGAGCTTCTTGCTCCTCCCTCGCCCTGGGCTAACCCCTGGTCCTTGCCTCTGTTGGGGTACCAGGCTTTTGGCACTCCTCTCTCCCAGAGCCTTGGGCGGGTGGGGTGGGCGGGGGTGGGCTGTGGTTTCCTGTGTTGGTTGTTTGTGCCTGGCCCAGAGTGCCCGCCGCCTGCCTGGGCTTCCTGCCCTGTCTTGTTTCCTTGTGCCCCCCACCCCCTCTCCACCCCTCCCCCTGTGGGAGGGAGCAGCTGGGGATTGGGTAGCCGTCTTTGGGGGCACCCCAGTGCCAGGCCATGATTGCTTCCCGAGGCCCAGACACATTGACAATGACTGTAGGAGCCAAGAGAAGCAGGCCTGTCCAAGCAATGCCACTTGTCCCTGCAGGCTCCAGAAGGGACAGTGGGCCAGAATGGGCAAAACTGCCAATTGCCCCCCAGTACCCTGTTCAAAGATCCCAGACTAGAAAGATCTGGGACCAGCAGTTTCCATGGCCCTGTGGAGCTGGGGTTGTGTGACATTACCCTGGGGCTGCAGGTGGGGTGGGGCTGGAAACTCCCAGGGAAAATCTCCCAAGCAAAAATGGCTGATATGCATGGTCTCCTTTGGCACAGGGTGGGGGGAAGTGGGGAGAGCTACTAGGAAGCAGGGCCATGGGAAGGCCCCCTGAGCCTGGAAGTCCCCACACCGAGGGTCCCAGAGCAGCACCTTGGTCCTTGAGCAGATTTCCTGCTGGGCTAAGAATCCTTGACCTCCCCACCCACTGAGTCACCACCTCAGGAAAAGGAAGTGACCTGAGTGCTGGAGAGAGCTTCTGAGGACCAAGGGGTCCTGACACCCAGGAGGAAGGGGATTTGGGACCCTGTCGTCTCAGGCACTGTATCTCCCTGAGCCAGAATCCAAGTATCTCATTTGCCCCCAGCAGGGCCCTGAGCCCTCTCATCACAGGGGCCCCTGGTAGCACAGGGTCATAGACCCTCCAAAACATTTTCTTACTGTCTCTTTGGGGTGTTTTTGAGCAAGCCAGTCAGACTGGTGGGCCAGCTGGTGAGCCAAGCAGAGGCTCCCAATGTGGGGGCAGCTGGAAGCAGACAGGTTGCCACTGGATGTGTGAACGCCTGCCATACCTGTGGTAGCTGTGTGGAGCAGAGTCGGTGTGTCACACCTGGAGGCTCTGGGCATCTGGGCCTTCCTCAGCTCCATCCCCAGGCAGGATCAGGTCCACTTTAACCCTTAGCAACCCTTAGGCTGCCAGCCCCTACCCTCGTGTTACTAGGGGAGGGGATGGGGGTGGCAGGTGGGGGAACGGATGGATATCTCAGGCCCTTTGTCAAGCCGCCTCCTCTCCTCGGGGCGCATTCACTCTCCTGGTATGTGCCTGGCCTTCCACTCAGGTGACTCGCACCTGCTCCCTGTTTGTGAGCTCGCTGCTCCTCCCCACCTTACCCCCTAAGAGGGAGGCAAGGCGTTGTGTTCCCAGAGCCCCATCCCTTTGCTTTCTCCCACCCCAGGGGCTCCTGGCCTGGTACTAGGAAGCCCCCTTCACTGGGTACTTTAAAACTGCACTGGCTGGGATCAGCTGTTTTGCTTCCTGTCACCAGGCCTTCCAGGTATCTTCCTCCGAGACTGTGAGTGTGTGAAGGAGGAGGGGTCTTTGGGAGCTGGGTCAGACTTCTGAGGGGCAAAGGGGGGAGGTGTGAGATGGGAAAGTCCTGACTCATCCACGCTTGACTCAGCTCGCCCTGCGGCGGGGTGGGAGAGAGGGGGTGGAGTCCCGGAGAGGAGGGTGACTGGGAGAGTCTTCTGGGGAGGAGCCTAGGCCTGAATGGCCACTAGAGAGGATTTTTAATAGCCCCTTCCCAAATTCTTACAGGTCCTCAATTTTTGAGGCTGTGAACAGAAGAGGTAGTGAGTGGCCCTTGCCCTGCCCCTGCCCGCTTACGGGGGGCCTGGGCGCTGTGGCCGGAATGTGGGAAGCCTACCTAACTGATGCAGGTTCAGAGGAACAGTCATGGCTGGGGTGGCGAGGTGGGTCACTGCAGTGTCTGGAATGAGGGACCCCACACTGCCACATACTGGTTATGTGACTCAAGGTTACATCACTTCCTTTTCCCAGACCTCAGTTTCCTTGTTGTGAAATGGGGTCGATCCTTTTGAGAATCAGCGAGTAGGTGAAGGGAGAGCCAGAGAGGCATGCCAGCCAGGAGCCGGCTCCGAGCCCTGGTGTGTCCAGTGACTCCAGCCTCTGCCTCTGCTCTTTCCTGGTTGTGATGGAGAAGCTGAGGGTGGCGGGCTGCTTCCCAGGCAAGTCCTGGACTTTGGAACCTTCCCCCAAGAGCCTTCCTCCCCCAGAGACACAGCTGGAGTGGCAAAGGGCAATGTGCCCTAGGGTTAAGTTGGGGTTAGACTCTCCCAGCGTGGCAGGTGGGGACCCCTCACCTCGAGGTCCCCGCCCAGCCTCCAGCAGCCCCGCAGGGAGTAGCAGGAGTGTGCACCGGTGTCTGGCCGGGCCTGTCACCGGGACGAAGCTCCTGGGCCCAAGACTCCTCCCCTTTGACCGGGATCGGCTGCTGGAGGGCGGGTAGGGGAGACGAGGGGGGAGCCAGGGCTGGGGGCGGTTGGGTGAGGCCTCTGTGTTTGTGTAAGTCTGTTGCTGTATCTATGGCCCTGTGCGTGTTTCTTTGTGACTACCAGGCTCAACTTTCTTCGGCTCCCTTGTGGCCGGCCTCAGTCTTTTCATCTGTTCAATGAGTCCGGGTGTTCCCACTCAGCCCTCGGGCAGCCCCGGTGTCTGTCTCCGCGGCTCCCGCTTCGGCCGGCGCTTCCCTGGCCTCTGGCGCGTCTCTAGCTTCCTGGGCTCCGTGCGTGTCTTTGTCTCCCTGTCCACGTGTGAGTTGTGAGTGTGTGTGTGAGTCAGAGTTCGGGTGTCTGTGGGTCTCTGAGCCCCTGCCGGCAGCACCCAGGGCTCGCCAAGCTCTTGCCGGGCCGGCGCGCGCCCAGCCCCTGGCGGGACTTGTCCGTGTATCTGTCCGCGCGCGGGGCCTGGAGAAGCACGCTGCAGTCCTGTCTGCCTCCCGCTCGCTGCCTCGCTGGCTGTCGCTCGCTCGCTCGCTCTGCCTCCCCGCCAGGGCTCTGCCGAAGGGGGCGGGGTGGGGGTGCAGGGCGGGGGGAGGGGAGGCTCCTGCATTCTTGCGGTCGGGGAGGAATCCGAGCCAGCCTTACTGGTCTCCAGAAGAGCCCAGCTGCAGCCCCAGGGCCCCGCCAGGCCTCTCGCTGCCCGCCCGGGCCTGCTGGGATGGGCACGGGCTAGGCCTCGAGCTGGGAACAGGGAGGGGCGTGGCCCCCATCCCGGGCCTCCTCCACGGCTGGAGCGCCCTGGGGGCGGGGCGCGAGGGGTTCCCCACCCTGGGTGAGGGGCGCGTCTGGGAGCGGGAATCCCTCAGGGGGCCTGGGCAGACCTCACGTCCGCCCCACGAGGCACTTTTGCTACCTAGCCTTTTAGTGAATTCTGTCTGTGCCACCCGTCGGGGCGGGGGCTTGCTGGAGACTGCAAGCCCCCTGAGGGCAAGGTGCGGGAGGGATGGGGACAGGGCCGGCCTCCAGGATCGAGATCTCATCTCGTAGTCCTCTTTTTCCAGTGCCACCCCACCCTATCCACCTCCCAAGTCCCAGGGCTGTTGGGTCCTCCCTTCTCCCCTCCCCCTCCTACACCCCCTCCCCAAGTCACGAGTTTTCTCTTTGGGGCTTGTTGCTGCAGTCCGTGCTCCAGTACCGAGTACCTGGCTGGGCCCTGGGCACGCACAGGGGCCGTAGCCCCACTGTGTGTGGGAGCCATGAGGATCCTGGCTAACAAGACAAGGTGTGTGGGTGTCGTGGAGGGCGGGATGTGTGTGTATGTGTGGAGTGCGGGAAGGGAAGGGTCCAGTGGTGATGGGGCCCAAGCTGTGCTGGCTATAGGAGAGGAGCCGCCCTGGGCACTGGCTCCCAGGCCACCAGTGGGCTAAAGGGGTGTTAGCAAGGGAAGGCCTGGCCCGAGGCAGGAGGCGCAGCCAGCCTTAGAGCCTGGGCCCCGGGGGCAGAGGGGACTGGCAGCCAGCTATGCCTGAGGCTTCTGGTCCCTTCTAACTCTTCCCTCCTTAAAATGGTTTGAGCAGACCCCCTCCCACCCTACTGTGGGGTCCGAAGGCGGCCTCTGGCCGCAGTCTAGCTGGAGGTGGGAGCTGGAGTGGGGGGCGGTGCCTGCCTCCCTCCCCCTCCCCGGAGAAGCCGGCAGACAGGGCCAGGCGGCAGCAGCAGGACAGCAGAGCTGAAATAAATCTGAGCTGGTGTGGAATGAGGGGGGATAAATATCCTCTCCCGTGATGTGATCTTTCCAGCGGCTATTAATAGGTCTCCGGGGAGGGGGAGGCGGCGGGGGGAGCGGGCTGGAGCTTAAAGGGCCCGCAGCCTAGGCTGCAGGAATCCTTGGCTTCAAGCTGCACTGCCCATCTGCTTGACACACCGCTCCCCTCCCCCTTTCCTCCTGCTTCTGCCTGCCGGCCTGGCCTACCGGGCCACCCTCCTCAGACCTTCCCCTCCGGCTGTCTGGGCCAGTGGGTACACCCTCGAGTGTGCTTTTCCCCACCGCCCCTGGGGAATGAGAGCTAGGCATGTGCAGTGACCCCCAGGTCCTGTGGCCCTTCTCTGCTGGCGCTGGGACATAAGGGAGTTGAGGTCTGAGACCTTGGAAGGAGTCTGAAGACAGCAGATCTTAGAAGAGAGGATGCTTAAGTCCGATACAGAGGGCAGGGTTGCCACAGAAGCTTGCAGGCTGATGGGTGTTGGGGCTGGGGTGGGCGAATTCTGCCAACTCTAGGCCCTGGTTTCCATTCAAATTGTGGGGGCTGGGGGGTAGAGGGTTTTCTCCATCTCCACTTCCCAAGGTGGATAAGGGCCTCGGCCCTTGTCTGAGGAAGACATGGAGGAGGTAGGGAATAGCTGCTGGTGGTCTTGAGATGCCACCCATTTCCCCCATCCTTCCCCATTATGAGGGGAGGCTGGAAGGGTCAATTAAGCTCTTGGCCTGCCTAGCCCCTAGCAAGGTTAACTTTTCACATCTCTCCTACCTTCTCCCAGGTTACCCCACCCCAGGAGGAGAGAAGCTCCAGGGAGCCCGCCGCTGTCCCCCCGCGGCCATTGCCCCCCTGCCCCAGCCAAGCCAATGCACCCAGAAAATAAATTGACCAATCATGGCAAGACAGGGAATGGCGGGGCCCAATCTCAGCACCAGAATGTGAACCAAGGACCCACCTGCAACCTGGGCTCGAAGGGCGTGGGGGCGGGGAACCATGGGGCCAAGGCCAACCAGATCTCGCCTAGCAACTCAAGTCTGAAGAACCCCCAGGCAGGGGTGCCCCCTTTCAGCTCTCTCAAGGGCAAGGTGAAGAGGGAACGGAGTGTATCTGTGGACTCCGGAGAGCAGCGAGAGGCTGGGACCCCATCCCTGGATTCGGAGGCCAAAGGTACCCCATTTCCCGATCCCTAACACCCTACCATCCCCCATAGTCCAAGGCTCAGATGTTCTGGGACATGACCTCACTGCCCCTTGCTTGTCCAGTCCTCATCCCTCGTTCTTCAGAGTTTCTGCATGGGTACCTTTTAACACCCACCAACTGGGTCATTTGGGATTGGGGTTGGCCATGGTGCCACCCATGCAGGGGCCACACAGAGTGGTCGGACTTCTGGACCCCTTCCCCTCCTGCTTCCCCGTCAGAGCTCCAGAGGGGGAGAGGGAGGTCCTGTGGAATGAGGAGCAGACCCCAGACCCACACACTTCCCAGGAGCCTTCTGGTATCCCGGCTAGTGGGAGCCCTTTGGGAGCAGGCTCTGGGGCCTGGAAGAGTAGCAGCAGCTCCCCCTCCCCCCCCAGCCCTAATTAGAACCAGTTGTGGTTGGGGATTATGCTGTACTTGGTGTTGGGGGGGGAGGGGAGACAGGCATGGGGCTATAGAGAAATCAGAAACAAATGGTGGTGTGGTGGGGGCCACGGGCTGGCGAAGTGCCCACCATGGCCTGGGCAGTGCTCTCTAGGGTGGGGCATCCCAGAGGATGGGTTTGGGAGGGACCCTGGGTGTAGGCGAATTGGGGCCTCTGGGCACTAACTCTCTCCTCGGTCCTGCTTGGGCAGAGGTGGCGCCCCGGAGTAAGCGACGCTGTGTGCTGGAACGGAAGCAGCCGTACAGTGGGGACGAATGGTGCTCTGGACCGGATAGTGAGGAGGACGACAAGCCCATTGGGGCCACCCACAGTGAGTGCCTGCACATGCCAGGGTGCTGTGGCCTGTGATGTGGGGGGGGGGGGGAGCGGGTGTGGACTTGAGAGGACTGAGCCTGGGCAAGAAACAAGGGCCTGGGAGCCCAGGATTTTTCTCTCCCATCCCACCTTTCAGACTCTGTCCCTCCCTGCACTGCAACAGCCTCTCCTCTGCTTTCCAGAGGCT
The DNA here is from genome assembly GCF_009761245.1 of Sapajus apella. Taxonomy (NCBI): domain Eukaryota; kingdom Metazoa; phylum Chordata; class Mammalia; order Primates; family Cebidae; genus Sapajus; species Sapajus apella. Next base: position 16,280,149 of record NW_022436956.1, read on the forward strand.
CAGCGACCCCCTCTCCCTAGGACCTTAGATGGGGCAGAATGGAGTGGCCCCCTTCCTGGTCACTCACCTACACCTCTACCCCTGAATTCCTGGCTTATGCTGCCACCTACTGGTTAGTGGAGGGAGGGCGGTAAAGGTCCAGCGTCCCTGGGAGCCGGACAGTTGTTGGTTCTGCTGTGCAAAGAGCCCTGCTAAGCCTGGGTGTGAACTGCCACTTTGCTGTGTCTCTGGTGCCCTTCCCTAACCTCTAATTGACTCCTGGCAAGTACCCAGGGTGTGTCATCAGGACAAGGAATGGGTGTGGAGGGATGCCAACTCCTCCTCTGGTTCTTTTATGGAACTGCCTGTAGTTTGGCCTTCCATGAGTGATGGGGAAGAGCCAGACATCACCCCTGCCCCTGGGAAGCTTGTACACATTTATTTATTTATTTTTCCTTCAATGTTTATATCTTTTTTGAGGGAGAGATGTAAGAAACTAGCCAGAGAGGCTGGGTATGGTGGCTTTCACCTGTAATCCCCACAATTTGAGGGGGCGGAAGCTGGCGGAATACTTGAGCCCAGGAGTTCAAGAACAGCCTGGCCAACATAGGGAGACTCCATCTCTAAAAAAGAGATAGAGAAAGAAAGAAAGAAAGAAAGAAAGAAAGAAGTAAAGAGAGAAGAGAAAGAAAGAAACTAGCCAGAGACTGTTAAACTGTGAACTTCTTGACCATAGCAATTGGAGTTAATTGTCTTCCCCCATAGCCACCACCTCCAGTTCACTTATGTCACATCAGACTGCACCTTTTTTTTTTCTGAAACAGTGTCTCATTCTGTCGCCCCAGCTGGAGTGCAGTGGTGCAATCTTAGCTCACCGCAACCTCTGCCTCCTGGGTTCAAGTGATTCTCCTACTTCAGCCACTCCCCCCCACCACCTGCCCCTGAGAGTAGCTGGGATTACAGGTGTATGACACCATGCCCGGCTAATTCTTTTCTTCTTTTTTTTTTTTTTTTTTGACAGAGTATTGCTCTGTCTCCAGGCTGGAGTGCAGTGGCGCCATCTTGACTCACTTCAATTTCCACCTCCCAGGTTCAAGTGATTCTGTTGCCTCAGCCTCCCGAGTAGCTGGGACTACAAGTGTGCGCCGCCATGCCTGGCTAATTTTTGTATATTAGTATAGATGGGGTTTCACCATGTGGGCCAGGTTGGTCTCGATCTCCTGACTTTGGGAGGCTGCGCCTCAGCCTCCCAACGTGCTGTGATTACAGGCGTGAGCCACCACACTCGGCCTAATTTTCGTAGAGACAGGGTTTCATCATGCTGGCCAGGCTGGTCTCGAACTCCTCACCTTGTGATTCACGCCTTAGCCTCCCAAAGTGCTGGGATTACAGGCGTGAGCACCGCACCCCGCCCAGACTGCACCATTATAGAAACTTTGTGGGTTTTATTTATTTATTGTTTAGAGAGAAGGTCTCTTTCTCTCTGACACCCAGGCTGGAGTGCAGTGGTGTGATCACAGCTCACTCCAACCTCAAACTCCTAAGCTCATGTGATCCTTTTGCCTCAGACTCCCAAGCAGTTGGGACTCAAGCATGCATCACATCTGGATAATTTTTGTATTTTTTGTAGAGACAGTCTTGCCATGTTGCCCAGACTGATCTTTAACTTCTGCCCTCAAGCGATCCTTCTGCCTTGGCTTCCCAAAATGCTGGAATTACAGGAGTGAGCCACTGTGCCTGGCAAACATGGAGAAGTACAAAGTAGAAATTGCCAACATCCTATACTCAAGGCGACCTATACTCAAGGCGACCTATACTCAAGTGACTATTTTATTTTATTCGTACGGCCCTTAGATTCTTTTTTTTTTTTGAGATGGAGTCTTACTGTGTCACCTAGGCTGGAGTGCAGTGGTACAACCTCGGCTCACTGCAACCTCCGACTCTTGGGTTCAAGCGATTCTCTTGCCTCAGCCTCCCAAGTAGTTGAGATTATAGGCATGCACCGCCATGCCTGGCTAATTTTTGTATTTTTAGTAGAGACAGGTTTCACCATGATGGCCAGGCTAGTCTTGAACTCCTGACCTCAAATGATCTGCCCGCCTCAGCCTCCCAAAATGCTGAGATTACAGGTGTGAGCCACCATGCCCGGGCTGCCCTTAGATTTTCTTAAAGAGTTCTTACTGGAGGGGTGATAGAAGTAGACATTAACAGTACTAGTGCTGCCATCAGGCTGCCTGGTTATTTCTGTAAATTTGGGAAACGGCCTCAGTTTCCTCATCTATAAAAATATTATTTATCTCAGGCCAGGCACAGTGGCTCATGCCTGTAATCCCAGCACTTTGGGAGGCTGAGGCTGGTGGATCATGAGGTCAGGAGTTTGAGACCAGCCTGGCCAACATGGTGAATCCCTGTCTCTACTAAAAATACAAAAATTAGCTGGGCAAGGTGGCAGGTGCCTGTTATCTCAGCTACTCAGGAGGCTGAGGCAGGAGAATTGTTTGAACCCAGGAGGTGGTGGTTGCAGTGAGCTGAGTTCGCACCATTGTACTCCAGCCTGGGCGACAGGGCAAAACTCTGTCTCAAAATATATACATATATATATTATTTATCTCATAGGGTTGGTACGAGGAGTAAATGAGGTCATACATGTAGCATGTTGGCTTTTATCATTGCTATTGTACTAGAAAGTTTCTTGTTGGACTAAGCCCTGCCTCTGTCCCCAAGAGCCCCTCATCAGCCCTCACACATTGAGGTCATCTCTCAAGCTCCCCCCAGACTTCTGGCTCTGCTCTCCTGTGTATAATTGGAGAGATAGGGTCCAGAGCAGTACCATTTTGGGGTGGGTCCATCACAGAAACTTTATCCAAAGAGGGCAGCCTGACACTGGGCCCATGGGAAGGTGGTCACTGCCCTGGCTTGATGGAGGCAATTCAGGCAATTTGTCTCCCATTAACTGAGAATGCTGGTACTTACTGTCTGCAGGCCAGGCACTGGGATTTGTTTTCTTGGCATGGGAATGGGCCTACTCACTCAAGACCCATTGTAGATGACCAATTGTAGATTTTTTTTTCCACTCTAAGACTTACAGTCAAGTTTATGACCGTGGAACAAAACTTCTCTTGGTGCTGAGGGTAGCTGGCCTGTCTTGAGAGTGTTTCCAGTATGTCAGCTTTTTCTAACTCTTTTTTTTTTTTTTTTTTTTTGAGACAGAATCTTGCTCTGTCCCCCTGGCTGGAGTGCAGTGGTACAATCTTGGCTCACTGCAACCTCCACCTCCCAAGTTTAAGCAATTCTCATGTCTCAGCCTTCCAAGTAGCTGGGATTACAGGCACCCACCACCACGCCCAGCTAATTTTTGTGTTTTTAGTAGAGATGGGGTTTCACCATGTTGGTCAGGCTGGTCTTGAATTCCTGACCTCAGGTGGTCCACCCACCTCTACTTCCCAAAGTGCTGGGATTACAGGCGTGAGCCACTGTGCCTGACTCTCTGTTTTTACAATTGATTTTTTACTCTGTGACATTGATTTAAACTTACTGTTAAAAAATATATTTCTGCTGCGCGTGGTGGCTCACACCTGTAATCCCAGCAATTTGGGAGGCCGAGGAGGGTGGATCACCTGAGGTTGGGAGTTCAAGACCAGTCTCACCAATATGGAAAAATCCCATCTCTACCAAAAATACAAAATTAGCTAGGCGTGGTTACACATGCCTGTAATCCCAGCTACTCAGGAGGCTGAGGCAGGAGAATCACTTGAACCCAGCAGGTGGAGATTGCTGTGAGCTGAGATTACGCCATTGCACTCCAGCCTAGGCAACAAAAGCAAAACTCCATCTCAAAAAAAAAATATATATATGTGTGTGTGTGTGTGTGTGTGTGTGTGTGTGTGTGTGTGTGTGTATGTGTGTATATATATATGTGTGTGTGTGTGTGTGTGTGTGTATATATACATATATACAAAAATTAGCCGGGCATGGTTGTGGGAGCCTCTAATCCCAGCTACTCAGGAGGCTGAGGCAGGAGAATCACTTGAACCCAGCAGGTGGAGGTTGCTGTGAGCTGAGATTACGCCATTGCACTCCAGCCTAGGCAACAAAAGCAAAACTCCATCTCAAAAAAAAATATATGTGTGTGTGTGTGTGTGTGTGTGTGTGTGTATATGCGTGTATATATATATATATATGTGTGTGTGTGTGTGTATATATATATATATATATACAAAAATTAGCCGGGCATGGTTGTGGGAGCCTCTAATCCCAGCTACTCGGGAGGCTGAGGCAGGAGAATCACTTGAACCTGGGTGGTGGAGGTTGCAGTGAGCCTGCACTCCAACCTGGGTGACAGAGTGAGACTCAGTCTCAAAAAAAAAAAATCTTTGACCTGCCCCCTGTGCAAGGAGGAGGTTAGTGTTTCCATTTTATAGATGAAGAAACTGAGGCTTAGAGGGATGTCTGGTTCATAAAATCACCAAGACAGTGGTGAGGCTGGAGTGAAAAACCATCCATGGTTTGAGTCATCAGCGTGTGCACCCTCTCTGGCTTCTCCCCACCTGGGTCACTAGACTGTGTACACATACACTCACCCAATGTGAGGGCAGCAGAGCTCAGAGAAGGGCTTTGGAATCCCTGCCCTGGGTTCAGTTCTGGCTCTGCACTAGCTGGCTGTGTAACTGTGGGTGAGGAACTTCTTTCCTCCTTTGTAAAGCGGAGTGTGACACATTCCTCCCGGGGTATGTTGATGAGAGGAAATCACACCTGTTAAGTCCCCAGCAGAATCTCAGGCCCGTGGGAGCCTGTGGAAAGGACACATTTTCTCTGTGCCTGCTCTCCACATGGTCACCACTCTTGCCATCCTGGTCAAATAACTAGTCTAAAGCAAGCACTCCTGAAAAGCCACCTGATGAAAACCCCAGATGTTCCTGTAGGCAGGAGCTGTAAGGCTGAGAGTAGCAGTGGGAAGGGGTATCAGCTGGTCCTTCCTGCGTCTGCACCGCTTAGCTCCTCTCCCTCTCCTCCTTCCTCCTGCAGATTGTAATGTAGCAGACCCAGCCATGGCGGCCCCACAGCTGGGTCCCGGCCAAACCACCCAACTGCCCCTCAGCGAGAGCAACGTGCCAGGCGCCCCGCACGGCCCCCCTCCCGGCCTTCGGCCTGATGCCCCTGGGGGTGGGGGCGGGGGCGTTTCCGGAAAGCCTCCCTCGCAGTTCGTGTATGTCTTCACCACCCACCTGGCCAACACGTAAGTGCCTGGTGGGCAGGCTAAGTCTCTCTGCCCAGCACCTCTCAGCCTGGGGTCCCGAGGGAGCCTGTGTAGGGGCAGGGTGGGGTGGGTGAGGGTGGGGCTCCCTCCTGCTCACCTCTCTGAGCTGCTGGTGTCCCCACTCCATGCAGGGCTGCGGAGGCAGTGCTGCAGGGCCGGGCAGACTCCATCCTCGCCTACCACCAGCAGAACGTGCCCCGGGCCAAGCTTGACCAGGTGAGCGTGGCACCTGTGAGCAGCGGGACTGGGCAGAATGTCCTCTTACCTGTCTCATGCTCTCTTTGTCCTTCTGCAGGCCCCTAAAGTGCCCCCCACCCCAGAACCGCTACCCCTGAGCACGCCGTCAGCGGGCACCCCGCAGTCCCAGCCACCTCCACTGCCGCCGCCGCCACCCCCGGCCCCTGGCAGTGCCCCACCTGCTCTGCCCCCAGAGGGGCCCCCTGAGGACAGCAGTCAGGACCTGGCCCCCAATTCGGTGGGAGCTGCCAGCACAGGTGGTGGGACAGGGGGCACCCACCCTAACACCCCGACGGCTACCACGAGCAACAACCCTCTGCCTCCTGGAGGAGACCCCAGCAGTGCCCCCGGCCCTGCCCTGCTGGGGGAGGCAGCCCCCACTGGAAATGGACAGCGCAGCCTGGTGGGCTCAGAGGGTCTGTCCAAAGAGCAACTGGAGCATCGGGAGCGGTCCCTCCAGACGCTGCGAGACATTGAGCGACTGCTGCTCCGCAGCGGAGAGACTGAGCCCTTCCTCAAGGGCCCCCCGGGAGGAGCGAGTGAGGGGGGCCCGCCAGCACAAGGCCCTCCTCCCCCTCAGCAGCCACCCACCGCCCCTCCTAGCGGGCTGAAGAAGTATGAGGAGCCCTTGCAGTCCATGATTTCGCAGACACAGAGCCTGGGGGGCCCCCCGCTGGAGCACGAAGTGCCTGGGCACCCCCCGGGTGGGGACATGGGGCAGCAGATGAACATGATGATACAGAGGCTGGGCCAGGACAGCCTCACGCCCGAGCAGGTGGCCTGGCGCAAGCTGCAGGAGGAGTACTACGAGGAGAAACGGCGGAAAGAGGAACAGATTGGGCTGCATGGGGGTCGCCCTCTGCAGGACATGATGGGCATGGGGGGCATGATGGTGAGGGGGCCCCCGCCTCCTTACCACAGCAAGCCTGGGGATCAGTGGCCTGGAATGGGTGCACAGCTGCGGGGGCCCATAGATGTTCAAGATCCCATGCAGCTCCGGGGCGGACCTCCCTTTCCCGGCCCCCGTTTCCCAGGCAACCAGATACAACGGGTGCCTGGGTTTGGGGGCATGCAGAGTATGCCCATGGAGGTGCCCATGAATGCCATGCAGAGGCCCGTGAGACCAGGCTTGGGCTGGACTGAAGACTTGCCCCCTATGGGGGGACCCAGCAATTTTGCCCAGAACACCATGCCTTACCCAGGTGGGCAGGGTGAGGCAGAGCGATTCATGACCCCCCGGGTTCGTGAGGAGCTGCTGCGGCACCAGCTGCTGGAGAAGCGGTCGATGGGCATGCAGCGCCCTCTGGGCATGGCTGGCAGTGGCATGGGACAGAGCATGGAGATGGAGCGGATGATACAGGTGCACCGGCAGATGGATCCAACCATGTTCCCCGGGCAGATGGCTGGTGGTGAGGGCCTGGCGGGCACTCCCATGGGCATGGAGTTTGGTGGAAGCCGGGGCCTCCTAAGCCCTCCCATGGGACAGTCTGGGCTGAGGGAGGTGGACCCGCCCATGGGGCCAGGCAACCTCAACATGAACATGAATGTGAACATGAACATGAACATGAACCTGAACGTGCAGATGACCCCTCAGCAGCAGATGCTGATGTCGCAGAAGATGCGGGGCCCCGGGGACATGATGGGACCCCAGGGCCTCAGTCCTGAGGAGATGGCCCGGGTTCGGGCCCAGAACAGCAGTGGCGTGATGGGCGGCCCGCAGAAGATGCTGATGCCTTCACAGTTTCCCAACCAGGGCCAGCAGGGATTCTCTGGGGGCCAGGGACCCTACCAAGCCATGTCCCAGGACATGGGCAATACCCAAGACATGTTCAGCCCTGACCAGAGCTCAATGCCCATGAGCAACGTGGGCACCACCCGGCTCAGCCACATGCCTCTGCCCCCTGCATCCAATCCTCCCGCGACCGTGCATTCAGCCCCAAATCGGGGGCTAGGCAGGCGGCCTTCGGACCTCACCATCAGTATTAATCAGATGGGCTCACCCGGCATGGGGCACTTGAAGTCGCCTACTCTTAGCCAGGTGCACTCACCCCTGGTCACCTCGCCCTCTGCCAACCTCAAGTCACCCCAGACTCCCTCACAGATGGTGCCCTTGCCTTCCGCCAACCCGCCAGGACCTCTCAAGTCGCCCCAGGTCCTCAGCTCCTCCCTCAGTGTCCGTTCGCCCACTGGCTCGCCCAGCAGGCTCAAGTCTCCCTCCATGGCGGTGCCTTCTCCAGGCTGGGTTGCCTCACCCAAGACGGCCATGCCCAGCCCTGGGGTCTCCCAGAACAAGCAGCCGCCTCTCACCATGAACTCTTCCACCACCCTGAGCAACATGGAACAGGGTGAGTCCGTTGCACAGGAAGGCGCTGAGTGCTGATACTGGGAGCCTCTGAGACGGGTGTGTCCCTGCTGGGGCTGGGCAGTGAGTCAAGGCCTCTGTACTAGGGCCCCAGAGGTGGATGGCTCTGCTTGCGGGGCAGATGGTGGCAGCTGTGTTGGGCTTTCTCAGGGGACACCTCATGAGTCTCCCAAGCATTTCGAGGGATCGTACTTGGGGCCCAGGATCTTCCCCTTGCCTGGGGTCCTAAGGCAGCAGAGATTGCTTGAAGACTGGTGGGCTCTGGAGATAGTGGGGGCCTGTGGGTGTGTCTGAAGGATCAGGTAATATGGGGAGCTGACCTCTTCCTAAACCCCCCAATACCCACAGCCAAATTCATCTTCCCCTCCCCAGTCACCCCCTGCTCTCTTTGTCTCCCCGTTTCTGTAGGTGCCCTCCCGCCTAGCGGCCCCCGGAGCAGCTCCTCTGCACCTCCCGCCAACCCTCCCAGCGGCCTCATGAACCCCAGCCTACCATTCACTTCCTCCCCAGACCCCACGCCTTCCCAGAACCCCCTGTCACTGATGATGACCCAGATGTCCAAGTACGCCATGCCCAGCTCCACCCCACTCTACCACAATGCCATCAAGACCATCGCCACCTCAGACGACGAGCTGCTGCCTGACCGGCCCCTTCTACCACCCCCCCCACCACCGCAGGGCTCCGGGCCAGGTGCGAGGACAGGCTGGGACCCCGGGGAGGCCAGCTGGTGTGGGCACTGGGAGCGGGGAGTACAGCTGTGGTTGTGCTGGCTTCTCTGAGCTTCTGAAGGCCCTGGGTGTGGGGGTGGAGGCTCCTGGATGCGCTCCCGTTCCCACTCACTGGAGTCATTAGTGAAACCCAGCCCAGAGCACTCAAATGGTCTTTCCAACACTTGGTGGCATGTCTGTGGAGGACTGGGCCAGAACTTAGTCTCTTGGCTTCTAGCTTCAATGCCTCTAGTCCCTTCCTTCCCAGCCAGGGGAAGCCAGTGGGAAAGCTCCAAGCCCTGGCACCACCTGGCTGCAGACTCAGGAAGGCCTGAGCCCTGCATCCTCCCCCAGCTGGGTGCACCATGTCTGACCCTCTCCTCTATTCCCTACAGGGATCAGCAACAGCCAGCCCAGCCAGATGCACCTGAACTCAGCCGCTGCCCAGAGCCCCATGGGCATGAACCTGCCAGGCCAGCAGCCCCTGTCCCATGAGCCCCCACCTGCCATGCTGCCCTCCCCTACTCCTCTGGGCTCCAACATTCCATTGCACCCCAATGCGCAAGGGACAGGAGGGCCCCCTCAAAACTCCATGATGATGGCTCCAGGGGGCCCCGACTCCCTGAATGCCCCCTGCGGCCCAGTGCCCAGCTCCTCCCAGATGATGCCCTTCCCCCCTCGGCTGCAGCAGCCCCATGGTGCCATGGCCCCCACTGGGGGTGGGGGTGGGGGGCCTGGCCTGCAACAGCACTATCCGTCAGGCATGCCCCTGCCCCCCGAGGACCTGCCCAACCAGCCGCCAGGCCCCATGCCCCCCCAGCAGCACCTGATGGGCAAAGGCATGGCTGGGCGCATGGGCGACGCATACCCACCGGGTGTGCTCCCTGGGGTGGCATCAGTGCTGAACGACCCCGAGCTGAGCGAGGTGATCCGGCCCACCCCAACGGGGATCCCCGAGTTCGACTTGTCGAGGATCATCCCCTCTGAGAAGCCAAGCAGCACCCTCCAGTACTTCCCCAAGAGCGAGAACCAGCCCCCCAAGGCTCAGCCCCCGAATCTGCATCTCATGAACCTGCAGAACATGATGGCGGAGCAGACTCCCTCTCGGCCCCCCAACCTCCCAGGCCAGCAGGGTGTCCAGCGGGGGCTCAACATGTCCATGTGCCACCCCGGACAGATGTCCTTGCTGGGCAGGACAGGCGTGCCCCCACAGCAAGGCATTGTGCCCCATGGCCTGCACCAGGGAGTCATGTCCCCTCCACAAGGCCTCATGACCCAGCAGAATTTCATGCTGATGAAACAGCGGGGCGTGGGGGGCGAGGTCTACAGCCAGCCTCCCCACATGCTGTCCCCGCAGGGCTCCCTCATGGGCCCCCCGCCCCAGCAGAACCTCATGGTGTCCCACCCCCTTCGGCAGCGCAGTGTGTCCCTGGATAGCCAGATGGGCTACCTCCCGGCGCCAGGTGGCATGGCCAACCTGCCCTTCTAGAAGTCGCTACCGGGGCTGGAGCCGGGGCAATGTTGCAAATACGATAACCTTAACAAAGTTCTTCCCCTCAATGTTGGGATGGCCTGGGTCTCGGGGTGGGGTGGAGGGGGTGGAAGGGGGCTTGTGTGGGGAGTGGCATTTGTGGAAACCAGATGTGCTGGCAGCTTAGGGGGAAGTGGCAGAGTGGGGTGGGGGATTTTGGATTGGGGTTGGTTCCATTGTGGCCACCAGGACTGCCCCTCCCCTACTCCTCCCAGTTCCTATGGAGCCTCTCTATTTTACCTCTTTCCCTGCACCCACCATCCCCCCTTCAGCTGTGTTTTTGGAGTCCTGGATGGGATCTGGGGGGATAGAGGAAGGAGAGGTCAGGTCTTCCACAGCCCCTTCTGCTCCTGTCTCCTCGTGTCTGCATTGCTGGAGCTCCACCTCCCTCTCGGTTTCTCTGTACCCGCCGGTTTTCCTTCTGTCTTTACCTGCATCGTATCCTTTCCCTGCTGATGTGGCTGACCCCTCTCCCACCCCTCCCTGCAGGCGGCTGGCCAGGTGGGCAGGTGCCAGCTGGAGCTGTAAATAGAGCGCTGCGCTTTTGTGCCGGTTTGTGCGTGTGCTGTATTTCTGTGTTTTGATAGAAGTCACACAAAAAAAAAAGGATAAAAGAAACCTTTCCCCCTTCTTCAAGTTACTACTCCCTCCATTCCCCTGGACCCAGGGACATGCAACCCTACACGGCCACCCACTGTTTGCAGTGTCTGAGCCCTTAAGGGATACCATTCCTGTCCCCTCCCCAAATGATAAAATGATGTAAATGCCCCACTCCTAAACTGAGGTCAGACCACCTAGGCTTCCACCTGGTGAGCCCTAGCAGGGCTGAGACCCCCAGGGCAGCAGCCTGTCTGCTGCTGAGAGATTCAGGGAGAACATGTGCACGTACATGCTGTTTGCCCACACCGGTGACACGGGGCCCTGGCTTCCCACTTTGGATGCCTGGGTGTCCTCTGCTGCTACATCTTAGCCAGAACTTGAAGTCTTTTGTCCCAGTCTGGGATGAAGGAAAGGAGGAAGAGGCGGTGGCTATGTGGCCCCCGTGAGCGGAGCCATGGAAGGGTGGCATGGTGCCACTGGGGCCTGTGGCTGCAGTAGCCCTGGGCCAGTAACCTCCAGGGCCCTGACACTTCCAGAGGCTGCCACCTACTTCTTATCAAAGAAGGGGCAACCGTTAGTCCGAGTCAGTCCACCTCCCCTCCAGCCTCCACCCCCGAGGATGGAATCGGGAGAACAGCATCCCACCACCTCCTCTCTGCCTGCCCACTCACCGGCGAGGTTGTCCCTCTGCCCAGGGCTCAGGGCCATGTACCAGACCTGTCTGTGCCCACCCAGGCACAGCCACTGCCTCCCCCTTGGCTCCCTGCTCTTCCCCAGAAGAGTCCCCTATCTGCCTCTGGTCAGAGCTGAAGCCATATACGACTGGGTGTTTGTCCCCTACTTTGGCCCCAGGAGTAAAAAACTTCTTTTCTCACTTCCTTTCCTGTCTCAGGAGGACGCTGGGCAGTTCCCTGGCTGAGGCCTTTTGCACCCCACCTCCAGGGCCAAGGGGCCATTCTAGACAGGGTGTCTTCTACCAGGACCCATCCCTAGCCTTCCTGGCCTGGACGGCCTGGTCTCGCACTGGCAGCTGTAATACAAAGGGAACTCTCCCCACTCCTCCCAGCCTGGTGCTGTCCTCTGGGTCCACCATCGGCCAGGTCCAGCGCTTCCTCTGGGGCTGACAACAGGCCCCTGACTCCCCCCAGCCACCTCCCAGGGGCTATGGCCTCTGTGTTTGGGGGGGGCACCTGCCCTTCATCCTGCCAGGCGCTTTTTGCCCGCCCTGCCTCAGCCTGGGCCCTGTGCCCTTGAGCCCTCCACCCCTGGCCCAAGACCCCCCAAACTGTCTGACTCTGTGTTTCCTGCCCTGAGGAGAGAGGGGTGAGATTGCAGCAGGCCCAGTGCCCTCTCCGTCCCCTCTTCTCCTACCCGCGCCACAGGCCAGCCTACTTCCCTCCATCCATGGCCATACCCCCAGCCATTTTGTACCATTATATAAATATATATATAAATATAAATATATAAATACAATATGTGAAGACATCTTCTTGGTTTTTATTTTGAAACAATTTTTAGGCTTGTTCCGGGGGTCTCTGTGCTGCCTGTACTGTATTGACCTGTTTTATAGGTGCCTTTTTATTAAAAAGAAAATTCAAAATCCAGCCTCTTGCCTCTTTGCCTCTGCTTCAGACTCCTCCATTGATTGCCCAGCTTGCTAGGAGATACTCTGAAAAAAAGGGGCGTCCCGGCGCTTCCTCCCTGTTCTGCGGTGAAGACACTCTCCCCGGGCCAGCTTTGATTTCCCCAGTGGGGCCTCCCAAGGAGCTTGGCTGCTGGGCTTGAGTGGGACAAGTTCAGGGGTCCCTGACTCCACCCGATCCGAGGCTGGGGAGGCAGGAGGGAGCACCCAGAACTACCGGTTAGTCAGGCCTCCCACACCCCAGGTGAGCAAACAAGCACAGAGCAGCTTCCTGCGGTTCCATCTGAGTGACATCCTCACCGGGGCAGGGCCCGGCTTCCTGGGGCCTGGGGACTTCCCTGCCTAGGGTGATGCCACAGAGGGGCTGGCTGAGATGACTCCCACAGGCCCCTTCCAGGCAGCCTTTCTCCATTCACACTCTGAGTTCCTCGGGCCTGTAGCTTGTGAGAAGGGAGTGGGGAGGGGACAAGGCAGCCTCCTTCACCATCAGTGCCCACAATCCCCCATCCCTGGACCCGGCCACCACAGGAGCTCTCCACCCCACTCTGTGTCCCCTGGTGGAGGGGACCGCCGGATTTGATTGATCCATGTCCCTTCTTGGGGTTGGGGAAGAAGGCTCGTTTCTTCCCTCTGTTGGGCTTATCTCTTGCTGCTCGGCCTTTGAGCGTCCTCAGGTCACCGCTGGCCTCCAAGGGCACCTAGAGTCAGCTCTGCCTGCAGACCATCCAGGACCCGGTGACCCAGGGTGGACCCAGTGCTGTTTCTGTCAGAGCCTGGGGCAGCTACCTGAATGCAACCAGTCTGAGCTTCCTGCTTGGTCAAGATGGCTTCAGGCCTTGGGGGCCTGGCAGAATGTCTGCGTTATGTGTGTTTTTAGGGACTGAAATGTCTGAAGGTCACACTCTGCTGCCAGCTGGCCTGTCCTCAGTTTGAACCTCCACTCATCCCCTGGTGCTCAGCTTCTCCTGGCTTTGTTTGGCAGGTGGGTAGGAGAGAGGGGAAGCAGTGGAGGTCAGCAGCCCCTAAGCCGATGGAGTGTGTTCTGGGAGGGACCAGCGCTGTTCCTTGGCAAGGGCAGAAGTAGAAGTTGTTTCTTGAGCTTTGGATGATTAGGATGGGAGAAGGTGTGTGAGGTTCTCTCAGCCCGAGGGGGCACAGATGGGTAGAGACAGCCTTCACTGTGCCTTTGGGCTGCTTTCTGCTCCCTGGGCTCCAGCCTAGCCCCAGGGCTGGCAGAAGAGCTGGCAGGGATGTCCTAGAAATGGGGGTTGGTTCCTCTAGTTACCCCAGCTGAGGACACTCCTAGGTGAGCCACGGTGAGCTCTTAGGATCCCAGCTCCTGCTGGAAGGAGCATCCAGCATCACTGCATGCCCCAAGGAAAAGCAGCAATAAAGGGGGACACTGGGACCTAGAAAGTGGTGAGGGAGGTGGCATTCTCTGACTCAGAGAGACTGCTCCTGCGCCAGCTAGGGAAGAGCTGGCACAGGGAGGCAGGGCCGGTACAGCCCAGCTTGGTTAGGAGCCGTGACAGGTCACTGCGGAACTTCACGCCAGCGAAAGTGTAGAGCATGGGGTTGAGGCAGCAGTGGGCCAGGCCCAGGAACTCGCACATGGTGATGGCCGCAGGGAGAGAGCCGTTCAGCTCGCAGCTGTTGTCCACGGCCTTCAGCCTCGACAGGGTGTCCAGGAAGATGACAATATGGTAGGGTGACCAGCAGAGGAAGAAGATGCTTGTCACCAGGATGGCCACCCTGACTGCCTTCTGCCGCTGAGGGCGCCGCTGGGCCTGGCGCAACCTGTGCACCACCCCCACGTAGCACCAGCCCATCACCAGCATCGGCAGCAAGAATCCTGCCACGTGGTAGAGGAAGCGGGAGGTGAACCAGGCATGCGTTTCTGCTTGGTTCTCTTGGGAGAAGGTGCAGTGTGGCAGGGAGTTGTTGTGATAGGGCTGGCTGACTTTGGCGAAGAGGATCTCTGGGAAAGCAAGGAGGAAGGCCGTCAGCCAGATGGTGGCACAGGTGATGTGGATGGAGAGGAGGCGGCGGTGGCGGTAGGCGTGGACAGCGTGAACAATGGCCAGGTAGCGGTCCACGGCAATGCAGGCCAGGAGCAGGCTGCTGCAGTAGAAGTTGATCTTGTGCAGGGCAATCACAGTTTTGCAGAGGAAGGTCCCCAGGACCCAGCCCACAGAGCCCTCAGCCACAGCAAAGGGCAAGATGAAGACCAGCAGGAGGTCAGCCACAGCCAGGTGGAACAGGAAGGTCTCGGTGGAGCTGCGTGTCTGCCGGTGCCGCTCCAGGATCACCAGCACCAGGACGTTGCCGATCATGCCCAGGAGGAAGATGAGGCTGTAGGCCACAGGCACGAACACGGCCTTGAAGGAGGTCATGAGGGGCCCCTCCTCGATGGGGCAGAGGTGATTTTCCACCGGGGAGGTGTCGTTATAGTTGTTAAATTTGTCCAATTCCCACAACTGCAAGGGTAAGGAGACAGGAGGGTGAGGAGCTGAGGACCTGTCTTTCCTCTCTGAGAGGAACCCTAGCTCTCTTGGAGGTTTTCCTACATAGGGCCTGCTGACCAAATGTCAAGTTTCAAATTTCTTTTTGTTTTTGGAGACCAAGTTTCACTCTTGTTGCCCAGGCTGGAGTGCAATGGCATGATCTTGGCTCACTACAACCTCCACCTCCCGGGTTCAAGCAATTCTTCTGCCTCAGCCTACCAAGTAGATGGGATTACATGCATGCACCACCATTTTTTATTTTTACATGCATGCAGCTAATTTTTTATTTTTAGTAGAGACGGAGTTTCTCCGTGTTGGTCAGGCTGGTCTCAAACTTCTGAGATCCGCCCACCTCAGCCTCCCAAAGTGCTGGGATTACAGGCGTGAGCCACCCGCCCAGCCTCAGGTTTCAAATTTCAATTCTGAAAAAATCACTTTGTCTTCTCCAGCTTCAATTTTTTGCCTATCAAAGGGAAGCATTCTTTAGAATCGTAGTACAGATGAAGCGGGGAGTGTGGAGTGGCTGTGCTTTGTAAGTGCTGAAGGGCTTGCCCCATAAGTCAGCTTGTGTTTTTGGGTTCTCTTTTACGGAAGCCTGTGGCCTTGGGGGCTGGAGTCGCAGGACTTCAATTTGGGGAATGAACCTGGTTGGTACAAGGAGCCATCTGTTCCAGTTCTTAGCAACTTAGCATCGTGCTGGGGTCTGGGGGCAGGCAGGTGTGGGCTCCCTCTTCATGGGTCTCCCTGTTCCTGACTGTCTCCCTGTTCCTGGCTGTCTCCCTGTTCCTGACTGTCTCCCTGAGACACGGAGAGACCGGCAGGAGAGAAGGACAGAGCCTGCTCCAAGTTTGGGGGTGTGTCCATGATGTCTCCGGAAGTTCCCTCCTCCCCATTCTGCTCCTCCTCTCCCCATCATGCCCCCCCACCACCCCAGCACGCAGGTTGTTTACCCAGCTAACCACAAAGGAAGACATGTGCCTGTTTTCACACCTTTCACTCACAGCTGTCCCCTGCACCTGTTCCTCCTCACTTCCCAGCTCTGTTCTTCCCACCCTCCTTACCCAAGCCCCTCCCCAGGCAATTCAAAACCAATTACAATCAACCTATGTGGGTTCAAAAAGGCAATTCTATAAATGATGAGCCCCAGGGAAGCAGAGGATGGGAGGGGGTACTCTGTCCCCCAGGCTCTGGCTGGCTTAATGCTGCCCCCCTTTCAGGAGCCAAGGAATTTGAGGCTGTAGTGAACTATGATCATGCCATTATGCCCTAGCCTGGGCAACAGAGCAAGACCCAGTCTCAAAAAAAAAAAGATTGGAGTAAGCTAAACTTAGTGCCATTCACACATTGCTAAATTTCAGAACTGCTGGGCACAGCAGTCATGTCTGTAATTCTAGCACTTTGGGATGCTTAGGTGAGGAGATTGCTTGAGGCCAGGAGTTCAAGACCAACCTGGGCAACATAGCAAGACCCCATCTCTACAAAACAATTTTTTTTTTTTTTTTTTTGGAGACGGAGTTTCGCTCTTGCTACCCAGGCTGGAGTGCAATGGCGCGATCTCGGCTCACCGCAACCTCCGCCTCCTGGGTTCAGGCAATTCTCCTGCCTCAGCCCCCTGAGTAGCTGGGATTACAGGCACGCGCCACCATGCCCAGCTAATTTTTTGTAGTTTTAATAGAGACGGGGTTTCACCATATTGACCAGGATGGTCTCGATCTCTTGACCTCGTGATCCACCCGCCTCGGCCTCCCAAAGTGCTGGGATTACAGGCTTGAGCCACCGCGCCCGGCCTTCTACAAAACAATTTTAAAAAATAAAGTAAATTTTAGAACTAATTGCAGAATATCACAAACAAAAGTAAAGGTGTGTTTTTCCCCCCAAACACACACCTTTGCTTTTGTTTCTGGATCGACAGTGTCTTGCTATGTTGCCCAGGCTGGAGAGCGGTGGCTATTAATAGGTGTGGTCACAGCACACTACAGCCTCGATCTCTTGGGCTCAAGTGATCCTCCTGCCTCAGCCTGCTGGGTAGCTGGAACTGCAGGTGTGTGCCAACAGTGCCCAGCTCCATGGATTTTCTTTAGAGTACCCATGACTGTGTGTGTGCCACAGGGTTCCCCTGGGGTGGGGAGTGGTGTTGAGGCTCCAGGCTCCCCTCCTTGCCTTTAAACTAGAGCTCTCCACTTTTGACTTGTGTGGTGTTTCACACGTAAGCTTTTGTTGAAAAAAAGGTTCTACTTTCATTTGAAAACCATGGACCTGTGGGAAGAGGTCTAACCTCCCAACAGAGCCTTTATGCTCCTCCCAAATGTGTATTCCTCTGACCTTTCAAACTTTGTCTTCTATTAGTATAGAAGGGTGGCTCTAGGCCACCCCCCAAGCCTGTCCCCCAACACCCCAACACGTTCCTGTCTCCAAACCTCTGCTTGGCCTTTTCCTTCAGCCTAGCCAGGCTTTCTACCCAAGTTTGCCTATCTAATCTCTACCCTTCCTCCAAAGCTGAATTCAATCCCATCTTCCCACATCCTTCCCGGCTCCCCACCTGAAATTCTCTCTTCTCCTTATGATGCATGTGCATTTATTACAGCACTCAGGGTTGGGATGACCACTTTCTAAACAGATGGCAAGGTCCTGGAAGCAGACCTTCTGTGTCGCCCTCCCAAGGCCATGTTTGTTTTTTTTTTTTTTTTTTTTTTGGGAGACGGTGTTTCACTTTTGTTACCCAGGCTGGAGTGCAATGGCGCGATCTCGGCTCACCGCAGCCTCCGCCTCCTGGGTTCAGGCAATTCTCCTGCCTCAGCCTCCTGAGTAGCTGGGATTACAGGCACGCGCCACCATGCCCAGCTAATTTTTTGTATTTTTAGTAGAGACGGGGTTTCACCGTGTTGACCAGGATGGTCTCGATCTCTTGACCTCGTGATCCACCCGCCTCAGCCTCCCAAAGTGCTGGGATTACAGGCTTGAGCCACCGCGCCCGGCGTCCATGTGTTTTATGTAGGACAGATATGTGTTGACCTGCTCTGAAAGCAGTTTCCCAGAGAGGGCCAGGAGCCTTTGTAACTGAGACTTAGGTAGGTGCCTTCTCAGGGACTCACTCTAAATTTCTGCATTCTGCCTTCTCCCAATAACCTTGACAGCCTGGATGCTAGATCCTATCTCGTGTTCTCTCTCCCTATTGGGAGCTATTTCCAATATTGTCATTGAGCACATCTGCTTGACTAATAGTGGAATTCAGCAGTCTTCATGCAGAGCCAAGCCTTTCAGACAGAGGGAGGAGAGAAGCAGGGCCTGGGGCGGACAGCAGGCTGGACTCCACCTACCTTGGCTGTGCCTGGGGAAGGCTTAGGTCCAGCCAGCCTATCTGACCCAGAAAGCCCTGGGTTTCTGGGCTCGCCCTCCATGCAAGTTCTTGCCCTCCAAAGCCTCCAGGCCGACTGGGTTATTGCTCATCTAAAGTCAATGCAGGCCGGGCGTGGTGGCTCACACCTGTAATCCCAGCACTTTGGGAGGCCAAGGCAGGCCGATCACGAGGTCAGGAGTTTGAGACCAGGTTGACCAACTTGGTGAAATCCCATCTCTACTAAAAATACAAAAATTAGCGGGGCATGGTGGCGCATGCCTGTAACCCCAGCTACTTGGGAGGCTGAGGCGGGAGAATCGTTTGAACCTGGGAGGCGGAGGTTGCAGTGACCTGAGATCGTGCCACTGCACTCCAGCCTGGGTGACAGAGAGAGATTCCATCTCAAAAAATCAAAATAAAAAAAAAAAGTCAATGCAATGAGAACCAGGTTTAAAGGGGGGTGGGAGGGGTCTGTCTCTTCCTACTTGCCAAGAGGCATTTGTTTGGCAGTGTTCAGAGAGGGGAAGATGGGAGGAAGCTGGTTTGAGGGGTGCTGGGAACCGACAGCACATCTCAGCAGGAGGTGTCAAACAGACATTTTTGGGGGTTCGGGAGTGGCACATGTTAAAGCCACTTCCCACACACAAGATTTCTAGCTCCCCCAGTCTCCCCCAAACTATGGAGACAGGCAATAAAGAAAGGTTGGCTCTGGCCTCGTAGGAAGTTGAGGAATCAGGAATCCTGAATACCGTGGGGCAAGTGGTGCTGAAGGAAGCCCTCCAAGACCCACTCCCACGGGGAGCACAGGGCAGACCATTTGCATGAGCAGTGTTCCCATTCCTTGACATGAAAAGCTGCAGAAACTCAAGGCCCTCATGCACACACTCTGACAGCAACACACACCTTGCATAGACACAGGTGCCAAGATGGGCCACACCAGCATGTGGCATCGACAGTCACCCAGCAGATGACAGCCAGGTCATAGCCCATGGGCCTCATGCCCCCAAGAAGGGAAGAAACACAATGACCAAATGAGGCTGAGTGGAGCTAGAATCTGGTTAGAAAATTGCTGTGAGCACTGGGGAGAAGTAGGGGCTGTAAGGGTGTCCTAGTATTGAGGGGCATAGGGGGAGGTGGGGGTGTAAAGAGATGCAAAGCGCTTGGCCTGCAGTGGGATCCATAACGTTATTCTTCTCCTTCCTCCACTGCAGGGCGCAGGCTCCTCCCTGGATAATTAAGTTCTCCAAGCCCCACCTGACTTCTCCAAATAATGAGGATGCCCCACTGCCCAGCGCTGGCCAGCGTGAAGCTCAGCTCATATTTGCTAATGGGGATTCTACGTCAGCGGGTGCATTGAGCAGGGGTGTCTAGCATGACTCAGGGATCTATCCTGGGTCCCCTCCTCTTCAGCACTCTCAACCCAGCTTTGGGGGCACACTCAGGCAACACAGAGTTCTTTACAAGCTGGAACCACAGTCCCAACCTAACCAGATGAAATTGCATGGGGAAAAAGATACAAACCAGGACTCAGGTTTCAAACATTACCCATCCAGGGATAAGTTAGGGGAGACCAGGTAATGACAGTTCATGAGAAAGACTTGGGAGTTTGTTGCCTATAAGCTTAAGATGAGTCATGGGGGTGATGTGGCCACCAGAAGGGCCACTGTTACCTTCATCTAGATGAGCAGAAGCCTGTAAGTGGACAGCTGACACCAGCCCAGTTTGGTTGGTCTGGACGAGAGTGACCACTTCGTTGAGGGGCTTGGAAAACCCTGCCCGTGGAGGAAGTTTTTAGGTGCTAGGGGTATAGTGTCTAGAACAGGGAAGACTTGAGTCCATGAGGGCTGATGTCAAGGACTGGAAAGAAGACCCATGGGCATGAGGGCAGCTATGGACTCATGCTGTGAGCTTCCGGGGCAGTCCAGAAGGACTGGGCAGAAGCTGAGGGGATGGTGTTTCAGTCAAAGGAGGGAGAACTTCCTAACAGGCAGAACCGTCCAGCAATGAGATGGGACCCTTGGGAAGGAGAGGAACGTTTGAGCCCAAGTGTGTGGGAGGAGATTCCTACCCTGGGAAGAAGGAAGATGGACTCTGCCTTCAAATACCCCTCGCTCCCACTCCCAGATTCTCTGTCTGTCCTGTCCTGCCTGGGGCTGAGCTGGTTCTCAGCGTGATCTCCATCCAGCTCAGTAGCCGGAGCCTTTGCTTTTCTAGTCCATCATGCCACCAATGAATGCCCCAGCCTGACCTTGCTTCTCAGCCCTGAGGAGGGGGCAGGGTTGCCTGCATGCATGGCTCACTCAGGCTGAACCCCAGGACTCCTAGGCCTGAGTCATACTGGCTAAGGGAGTTGTCTGCACACAGATCCCAGTCATTGCTCTGACCAGGGGGAGCACACAAGCTCCATCTCCTTTTATGGGCCTGTGTGGATATTCCCAGCCGAGAATCAGGAGCTATGAGTAGAGCTGGCCAGGGCATCACTCATTCCAGCCTTCAGTGGCCTACGGGGTGTGGGGTCTGGAGGAAGGAGACTGGGCTGCGGTGAAGGTGTAGGTTTGTACCCCTTACCCCCTCTTTCTACAGAAGGCCCGCAGCCTCTAAAGACCATCTAAGACTGGCTTGCCATTTGTCACACCTCCCTTTCCCCACCCACAGCCGTCAGGGACAAGCCTGCGAGATTCCTCTTCCATCTCTACCCACGAGTTTTGGCCATTAGAAGCAGGTACTGCGCTGGGTGTGGTTTTAGGGGGAGAGGTTAAGCTACTCCAAACCTCTGCAGCAAGTCTTCAGGGTTAAAGGGGCCCCACCTGGTACCCCAGCGTCTCTGTCCTTTAGGTACAGAGTCACACAGTCCAAGGCACAGGTAGACAGGCCTCCCAGGTGTGTGTGGCAGCCTCTTGAAACCATCTCCTCCTGGGTTGGAAATATTTTGCCCCATCACTCCTGGAAGAATTCTCATTCTTGTGTCCTGGTTCTCAGGTCCACATGCATGGCCACTGTTTATGCTGTTCAGCCAAAGGAGTGGGATCAGCTGCCATGTGCATCCCTAGGGAAGGCAAGAACTCCTGACAGAGACTCAGCAGCCTGTATGCCTGAACCCAGATTCACTTCAACCCTGACTCATCCTCAGCATGGCCTTGGGGCTCTCCCTCATCTCTGACCCCTTCAACCACACCCCCAGTTAGGGCCTCCTCCACTGGGGTTCCTCTGGGATTTTTGACCTAGTTGGGGGGGGTGGAGAACCTCCCTTCTACCCAGATGAAGCCCAGAAACAGCCTGAGCTGGTTTTGGTTCCTCTTCTTCACACCTCCATGGTGAAATGAGATGGTCCATGTGGACGAGCTGTGTAGCCTGTGACGCTCCGGTCACACTAAAGTCATGGTGTGTGGTGATAATCTATGGAGAGGGGCCATGAAGCCAGTTGCTCTGGGGCTTGGGCCAGCCTCACCTTGCGCTATAGCAGCTTCCCCTCCTGGCTGGTATGCAGAGTGGGGCTGGAGGTATACTTTATGACCAGGCTCTGTGGGTGTCCCAGCCCAGGCCCTGGTTCTACTGGGCGGAGGCTCTCAGATCAAGGTTCCCATAGACAGGATCTGCTCTAGGTCTGCCTTTATCTGCCTTTCCAGTAGGATGGGTCCCTGGAATGCCCAGAACCTGGAATCTTCTTGTTCCTGGTTCTTAGCCATTTAGATTTTTTCCTATTTGGACCATTCATTCATGAGAATTAGCAGCCCCTTTTCTCCAGCACCCCCGGCCCCTGCCTTGAAGAAGTGGACATTGTAAGCAGCTAGAGTTGGTCTTCGAGTTCTAGAGGACAAATAGAATACAGAATGACCAACCTGGCTTATGGCCAGGCACTCCCAGTTTCTTTTTTTTTCTTTCTGGCAAGCTTGTATAATCAAAAACTCCCAGTTCTTAACGCAACATTAAAATGTAAAACCCAGTGTTCAAGGAATGTGAACCAATACTTGGTATGGGCAAGGACAAGGAGGAGAATAGGAAGCAGAAGGAATAGAGAAGAATCTACACTAACTCCAGAGGGAAATGGTGAGCTAAGACTGTTACTGCATCACAAATCAAGAAATATTTATTGAGAAGCTACTACATTCAAGATTCTCTTGCCTGTACTGCTATCCCCACGGTTTTTGTGCTGTGACACTGAGGGACAGTCTGCCAAGGCTGCTCACGGCCCTCCAGTGAGTGGGTGGGGGTGGAGAAGCGGGTCTGTGTTCTGAGAGGACAATGACCCCGAGACAGAGTATGTAGGAGGTCCATGAAGTGGGGACGAGGCAGTGGTGGCTAACTGAATAGCTCTAGAGCTCAGATGGTTCTAGAACTCCTGGGCTCCTGGCTAGACCTGAGTGAGGGATCCAGCCATTTGAATGCCTGGCTGAGGATCACTCATTTGAGGTGTGACACAAAACAAGTCACTGGGTCTCTTTCCCCCAGATATAGGTTTTCTTGGGATGTAACCTGCTGCCCCTGCCCCCTGCCACCACCCGTCTCTAGTAGGTCACTCAGTGAGGCGAGGCGTGCAGTTAGGGGAAACTCTTAGGTTTCTTAGAAGCCAGGACCAGCCAGGTCTCCAGCTGGTTACTAAGATATCCAACTGGGTCAGGGCTCGTGGTCAGTTTGAAGCTGCAGGAGAGGAAGACACACAGTAACCTAATCAGGTGAGGCCAGCGACTGTGCCCGGAGGCCAGGGTGGGAGCACATTACTCCTTTGGGGCCGTGGGTTTTTAGTCTGATTTGCAGTATTGCCCAGACTCTGCAATTAGGCTCAGGGCAGCTTCATGGGTGTGCAGCTTGCGCAGTCAGTCACACAGGGCTTGCACCTAGCAGGACCCCCCACTTGGTTTAGTGCTCTGCTATTGCCTTCTTGATCTTTTTAACAATTTTTCAACAAGGGGCCCCACGTTTTCATTTTGCATTGGGTCCCACAAATTATGCATCAGGTTCTGATTAGATGAATGGTCCGGCTCTGATTCCCCCTGTGGTTTGGATCCCAGAGGCCAGGCTTTGGGTAGTTAGCCATTCTGCTTACTTTCTCCCCGTGTCTTACACTTCCCAGCCCTGGGATGTGGGCAGGCGAGAGGCAGCCTTCTCCAAGCAAGTCTGGGAACACGGTTGGTGTTCCACTCCAGCTGGGGGAGCAGGAGGGAGTCAGACAACATCTCAGGGTAAGTTTGGGCCAGGAGAGTTGGTAGGAGCCAGGGTTTGGTTCCTTCATGATCTAACCCAGAATGCAGCTCTGAGACAAGTCCTTTCCCCAGGGGGAGAAAAGACCATGAAGAAGTTTCCAAGAAACCTTACAACCAGCCTCTGCCGACGGCTCACAAGGAGCCCTGTGTTTCTCTGGTTGAGCTGCTCCACACACACACGTCTGTTGGAAGTCCAGTGACAACCAAGTCAACTGCGCCACTACGCTTCACTGGAGAGACTTGAGTGGCGGCAGTGTGGTGCTGGGGACCATTTTCTTAGCCCACCCAAGAAACCCTTCCAAGAATATCTTGTCTCTAGAGATTCTACAAGTTCTAAGACGTTTTTCAGATTAACGGTTTCTCAAGCGCTCCCTGACTCCAGCCTGCTGGGATCCTTGCTACCATCTGGTCTCACACTTCCTCCGTTTAGCACATACTTGTTGTCTAATAGCTTCCAGTGAGTGATTTTTTTCTCTGGACAGAGTGGAAGCTATTTGAGGGCAAAGACCAGATCCTTAACTTTTCCACCCAAGACAGAATGTAGTTTCCTGATTATATAATCACATGGCGAGGATGAACAGCTATGCGTTGACTGATTAGCAATGCCAGCCTCCTTTCGGTGAGAAAACCTCCAAAGTAATTTCCTGTCTAGTCCCATATTCCAACCCTAAGAGAATAGGAGAGAAAGAATGGAGAGGTGAAGTATCCTGTTCCCAGTCACATAGCAACTCAGGGAGGATGCGGGGTCTGAACCCATGGCTTCCAGGTTCCTCTAAAGGATGTCTACCAAGGGCAGTAGCTCTCCTTGTCTGCTTCTTCCACAGAATGGAAAATAAACTCTTAAAGGGCAGGAGCTGACGGACCTGTCTAGAGGCCGCAGATCCACAGTGGGAGGGGATTCCCAAGCTGTCCCCTCTCCATGGGACCCTGGCACAGGATATTAGAATTCCAGGCAGGGCCTGGGAGACAGGAAGCTACCTGTGTCTACTCACCAGGCCCTCCAGTTTCTCGAGGTCCATTTCCAGCATCAGTGGGTAGTTCATGGTTGCGCCGGCCGTGAATCACCAGACTGGTCACTGTCTGATGTCGAGAGGCTCCCCACCAGGTGCCTCTAGAGAGGTGGCAGCCGTCAGCTGCAAATTTAAGCAAATGAGCTGCGCATCGTCTCCTGGGGCGGCTAGGGCCTGCAACCTGCCTCACAACTCATCACTTTTTTTTTTTTCCACTGGGTCTTTTCTGTTTTTTTGAAGATAGGGAAAATCCCCCACAGCATCAGTGCTAGTCAAGCATTTCAGCTTCTTTCCCGGCAACAATTGTGTCAACTGGGGCCGATGACTAGTTTAAAGGCTGCCCTCACTTCTCCTCCCTATACCCCCAATAAGGGGCTCAGGAATTGTAATGAAACCACCATACAAAGCCATCAGGCTGTTAAGGGAAACCCCTGATCCACAGAGAACAGGAGAAGCGCCCTCCCAGCAACCTCTCCTCCAAGCCGCCTCCAAACCTTCATCTTTCTCACCACTAGGGTGATCAACCATTCCAGTCTGCCCAGGACTGAAAGTCCCTTGACTTGGGAAACCCCTAAGTCCCGGCAAATCAAGGCACTTGGTCAAACTACTTGCCACCATCCTTTTGCCCAGCAGGGGCAAAACCCCTTCCCTTCTCAGCTCAAGTTCAGAAAAGATAAGTTAGAAGTTTTCAAAGGGAACAACAGTAAAACAATACTGGAAGGCAAAATGAAATCAACTTTGGAAGGCTGAGGCAGGAAGATCGCTTGAGGACAGGAGTTGGATACCAACCTGGGCAACATACCCTATCTCTAAAAGAAAAAAAAAAATGAAACCACCAAGAAAAACACATAGTTACAGAGTCATTTTCTGACTCAAAAATAATGATGTTCTATCTATAAATTAACTTGGTTGGCTCATAAATTTTTTTTTCTTTTTTTAAAATATATATTTTTTAAAAGACAGGTTTCGCCATGTTGGTCAGGCTTGTCTTGAACTCCCAACCTCAGATGATCCGTCCGCCTTGGCCTCCAAAGTGCTTGGATTACAGGCGTGAGCCACCACGCCCAGCCAGCTCATAAATTATTAGGCTAGAGAGAACTTCAGAGATCATCCAGTCTAACCCCCAATTTTTATGTAGGAGGTCTGTGAGGCTAACTTGCCAAGGATCCCACAGCTAACCAGTGGCACAGCCGGGACTTGAACTCAGGTCTTTTGACTCCATGTTTAGTGTTTCTCTACTCTACCAGGCTGCCATTCTTGGAGGCTCTCATAACCCCTGTCCTTTCCCTCAACTCTGCCCTGTCTGAGGGCCTCTTCCTTTAAGAAACCCTTGTGTAGCTGTTGGTCAATTTCTCCTCCAAGTTTGATCTTTGTGCTTTTTCTTCCAGAAGTGGGCATTTCCTCTCTTGGTCCACATTGATGTGAAAGCAATGACTGCAGGCACAGAGGCACCTGCACAGTGGCAGGCACAGTGGCTGTTTCTTGGCCCCACCCCCACCCTTGTTATCATGCTCCCTTCCAGCCAAATCACCCTTTGCTGGGATCCTACCCTTTCCAGTGCCCTCCTTCACCCTCCCCTCCATATTCACCTTCCCTCTTTCCCCGTTTCACACCTTGCTTACAGCCCCCACGGCATCCCCAACAGATGCATCATTTTTCGGATTAGACAGCCTGAGGAGTTTTCAGCCTCTGTTGGTGCTATTGGGGTGGTTTCCTCCTCGCTCTGCTCCATTCACTGCCTTTAGAAGCTGCTTTCAAGGAGGAAGGCTCTCAGGACAAGGTATCACACTTCTTCAGCACTTCCAGTCCTGAAACCTTTGGGAGGAAGCTGCCCCAAGGTTTTCTGTGTCCCAAGCTTACTGGGAACTCCTCATCTTTCCATTTACCCTGTCCTCAACATTCCTGTCCCTCCAATCCCTCAGCATACTCCAATCCCTCAGCCTTGGCCACCCTGGCTAGGGACGTTGATCAGGAAGGAATACAGCACATAGAATCACAGAGGAATTGAAAGGGACTTTGGAAGACTATCATCAGCCACACCCCCGCCCCCAGCAAACGCGAGATTCTTGTCACTACGTCCTTATCAGATGATCACCCGGCATTGGATAAACATCACTGAAGGTGAGACATTTGCTCCTTTAGATCGTGTTTCGATGGAGGATGGTTTCGTGATTAGAAACTTATTCCTCATGATGAGTCAAAATATGTCTTTCTGTAACCCCTCCCCAGAGGTCCTGGCTGTGCCTTCTGTCTGGACTGCCTAGCTCCTCTTCCAATAAGCATCCTTCAAAGACAGGCAGCACATCCCGAGAGGCCTCTGTTCTCCAAAACACACTTTCACAGTGTCTTCAGTCATTATTCGAAGTCTTGGTTTCTGGGTCCTTTGTCACCTTGTTTTTTGACCTCTGGGTGATTTCTTGTCAATGGTCTAGATATTATCTAACTAGGAAAAAATACAGGATTATATGCATTTCCTTGTTCAAGACTCCATACTTGGCTGGGCATGGTGGCTCATGCCTGTAATCCCAGCACTTTGGGAGGCCAAATGGGAGGATCCTTTGAGCCTAGGCGTTTGAGACTAGACTGGGCAACATGGCAAACACCCATCTCTACAAAAAATACAAAAATCGGCTGGGCATGGTGGCTCACACTTGTAGTCCCAGCTGCTTGGGAGGCTGAGGTGGGAGGATCGCTTGAGCCCATAAGGTTGAGGCTACAATGAGCTGTGATCACGCCACTGCACTCTAGCCTTGGTAACACTAAAAAAAAAAAAGATAAAAGATTCCGTACTTCTATAACTAGGTAACTACAATACATTTGGACTTTCCTGTGGGCCCCCAGTCCTCTTAATAACATGCCTAATGGATTTCATTTGGAAGGTTCTGGGCCATTGTTGCACCTATAAAGGGAAACTTTTGTGATCCTGATTCTGTCATCTAGTGATCTGATAACAACATCGATAAGTCATCCTTGGGTCTATCCAAGTCCTGATGGCAAATATTGACAGGATAAAGCCAAAACCAGAACCCTACTTCAAGCCATTAGAGACCTACTATACCCAAAGGTCAAGAAAGACTTCATGAAAGTCTTGGCCACTGAAGGCTTGTGGGGAGTGAAGGCTTGATGTGCCTGGAGAGAGGGACAGGGTAGAGAGTATGGGACATGAAAAGGGCTGCTTGGGAGAAATGTGTAGAAAGAATTACCCGGTGCCTGGCCATCAAGGGCACTCTGTGTGTGGTGGGTATGTCTATGGCAATGATGATGATGGTGATAATGATGAGGAGGAGATAGGGCAGGGGGAGGAGCCAGGAGGTGATTGGAGCATGTACTGGACAAGGTGTAGGACCTGCTCTACGGCCGTCTCCTCTCCTACTCTTTCCGCAGTTCTGTGTGTTCCACAAAGTGCTGCAGGCCTAGAAGAAGAGTTTTGGGGCGGGGCGTGGTGGCTCACGCCTGTAATCCCAGCACTTTGGGAGGCCGAGGCAGGTGGATCACCTGAAGTCAGGAGCTCAACCCCACCCCAACATAGACACCCCCCCCCCGTCAAAAAAAAAAAAAAAAAAAAAAAAAATTAGCCAGGCATGGTGCCAGGCATCTATAATTCCAGCTGCTCAGGAAGCTGAGGCAGGAGAAGCGCTTGAACCCAGGGGGCGGAGGTTGCAGTGAGCCCAAAATCGCACCACTGCACTCCAGACTGGGCAACACAGTGAGACTCCATCTCAAAAATAAAATAATAAAATAAAATAAAATAAAAAAGAGAAGAGTTTTGGGGAAGTCTCAAGGCTGCTTCTCAGGTGCAGTAGCAGCAGGCTCTGGCCAGTTTCAGCTATGATGATTGGGGCAGCAGAGAGGTGGCCTGGCAGCTTCTATATGGCTGACCCAGGATTCATAGACTAGACACATCTGTGACTGTCACCTGAAGTCTTTGAATTTTTGGTGCTTCTTGCACTCTTGGCCTATTCAGAGATCTCATCTTTCTCTCCAGATGCTGGATGGACACACTACAGCTTCCCAGGGTCTACTTGTGTTGGTTACTGACTTTTAATAGTCAACTCAGTTTGCCCTAAATGGCAAATGCCTCCTGATCATGAGGTTTTTTTCTTTTCTTTTCTTTTTTTTTTGTTTGAGACAGGATCTCACTTCGTCACCCAGGCTGGAGTGCAGTGGCATGATCATGGCTCACTGCAGCCTCAACCTCCTGAGCTCAAGCCATCTTCCTGCCTCAGCCTCCCAAGTAGCTGGGACTACAGGTGCGTGCCACCTCACCTGGCTAATTTGTGTACGTTTTGTCAAGACAGAGTTTCACCATGTTGCCCAGGCTGGTCTTGAAGTCCTAGGCTC
The DNA here is from genome assembly GCF_009761245.1 of Sapajus apella. Lineage (NCBI taxonomy): Eukaryota > Metazoa > Chordata > Mammalia > Primates > Cebidae > Sapajus > Sapajus apella. The sequence continues at coordinate 16,308,857 of NW_022436956.1, forward strand.
GAGTGATCCGCCTGTCTCAGCCTCCCAAAGTGTTGGGATTACAGGCGTGAGCCACCATGCCTGGCAACCATGAGTTCTAATAGTGCCTTGGGAAGCTCAGAGAGTTACTGCCTCCACTAGAAACTATGATCTTTAATACCCACTTTTTCCCATTTTTTTAAAAAAAGAAACTATGTTCTTATGATCTTCACACACGTAAAGTCAGACTAACTCCCTAGGATAGAAAGGGCAATGCCTGACCTGTGATCCTTTGCCTTTGAAGAGGAGATGGCAGAGGTTCCACCTGTGTGTGACAATCAGATGGGAGAGGACCTTCCAGGTCAGGCAGCCCAGGCTCTATTTCAGTTTGCAACTTGTTTATATTTCACCTATTCAGGGTCCCAATCCCCACCCCATAGGCAGTCTAACCAAGGCTAAATTGTTTTCTGGTCTTCTTGTCAAAATGACCTCTGGAGGCTGAGCTCGGTAGCTCACCCCTGTCATACTAGCATTTTGGGAGGCCAAGGTGGGAGGGTCACTTGAGCCCAGGAGTTCGAGACCAGCCTGGGCAACATAGGGATACCTCTGTCTCTACAAAAAATAAAAATGTTAGCTGGGTATGGTGGTGCACACTGGTGGTTCCAGCTACTCAGGAGGCTGAGGTGGGAGGATTGCGTGGGCCTGGGAGGTTGAGGCTGCAGTGAGCTGAGATTGCATCACTACACTCTGGCTTGGATGACAAAGCAAGATCCTATCTCAAAAAAAAAAAAAAAAAAAAAGTCAGAAAGACTACTGACGCATCTGCCAAGACTGGGTTTGTGTCTGGTTTCGGCATGGGTGGCTGCTTACATCAGCTCAGGTAGATTTTTCTCAGTAATTATACTTTACTGTCCATGGATTACATTAAATTTCTATTTGTTCCAGAGATTAGATACAATCCCTTGTCTTGGAGTTCATTTTCCATATTCCACATAAAAAGTAAGCCGTTCCACACAGTCTTGGGGTGCTGCTGCAGGAAATGGGCTGGGGTTTCCCCCTCTGTTAACCTGGAACTCTCTCCCTCTCTGACCTGGCCAGAGACCTTGTTCTCTTCTTTCTCTGGATCTTTCTCAACCGCTGAGAACAGAGCTCTCAAGTCGCGACCTCATCGGCCTCAGGAAGAGTAGGGTATGCTTCTCAGCACCAAAGGAAACTCGCCATAGTACTTGTGTAGCACTCATTGGTTTACACAGCCCCATGAGAGTTTAAATTTAATGTTACTTAATCTTTTTTTTTCTTTTTTTTGAGACAGAGTCTCGCTCTGTCACCAGGCTAGAGTACAGAGGCCCAATCTCAGCTCACTGCAACCACTGCCTTTCGGGTTCAAGCGATTCTCTTGCCTCAGCCTCCAGAGTACCTGGGACTAAAGGCATGCGCCACCACACCAGTCTAATTTTTTTAAAAATTATTTTTAGTAGAGACGGGGTTTTACCATGTTGGGCAGGCTGGTCTCGATCTTCTGACATTGTAATCTGCCAGCCTTGGCCTCCCAAAGTGCTGGGATTACAGCCGTGAGCCACCACACCCGGCCTACTTAATTTATATTTCACTTAATCTTCACATTTAATTATAGGCAGTCCTTGAGGCGGCTTGTGCGGGAGGGATTTGCATCACTCCTGGCCGTATTTTGGGGGGATAAGGAGACAGAGTCTCATTTTCTTGCTCCTGATTGCAGGGAGGTTTCGTGGCAGAGTCAGGGCCTGATCAGCCCTGTAGGCACCAAATCTGGGGCTCCCTCCACAAGACCACATGGGATTCTCTCAGAGGCGCCATTTTGCAAAGGACAGGCACTTACCTGGCTGGCTAAGGGGAAAACCATGCCTAAGCCCTGCACGGGCTCTTCATCAGGTACTTTCTATGTGCCATGAACTATAACAGGTTCTTCACACGTCATTTCCTTTCTTCCCCTGGACAGTCTTTGAGTGTTGAGTATTTTTATTGCTGCACTGCAGATGCGGAAACCAAGCTTCAGACAGTAATGGGAAGTAGCATGAATGTTCACAGCTCAGGCAGCACGGACCCAACACCCCAACACAAGTCAACACAGGAAGTGGGGTGGTAAAGGCTGCCACAGCCGGCAGCCGGCACCCACGCACAGCTCCTCTCTTGTTAGGAAACAGGTAGAGTCCTACGGGGAGGAAACGGGCTGCAGGTGCCGGGTAGGCACATCAAGGTTACCACAAGGTTACAGGGGCCACGAGAGAGCTTGGGAACGTCGGCCTGGGGCGGGCTGTGTGGCCAGGGTTAGAGTGAGTCAGGTGCTTGGATCGGGGGTTTATATACTGAGTACTGAGTTAAGCAGCAGCCAGAGGGGAGATTCTGCTGGAGGAGCACCTTGTCTAACAGACAAGGCAAAACAGACACATCATGCAAGTCGGCACGCTCATCTGTACATGCAACTGGGCACGTTTTCAAAGCAGAATGCAAAACTCTACCATGTTGCTACAGGTAGCGTGGGTGAAGTCAGCAGTGTGGAAGGCACGGGGGATGGGGGAAACTTGCAGCATCCTTCACACATACGTGCTGTGGGTGCATGCGCTGGGTAAGCTGCGAGGCTGAGTGGGTGACAGAAGGAACGCTGCACTGGAGGCCAGCACTTTTGCTTCCCAGCAAGACCGCTTTGAAACTGGACCCTGCCTACTTGCGTGAAGACACACCACATACAGAATGCCAAACAGGCACCCCTGGGAGGGTGAGCCTCACATTTTATGCCTCAGAGTCACCGGGAGGGCTTGTTACCTCCAGATTCCCAGGCCCCACCCCAAGAGTGCCTGATTCAGGAGGTCTGAGGTGGGACCTGAGAATGTGCATTTCTAGCAAGTGTCGAGGTGATGCTATGCAGTGGCCTGAGAACTATACTCCCAGAACCACAGCCTTAGGCCATGGGGGACTGTCATATGGCCATATGCCGATTGTAAACTCGTCCCCACACAGCATGTCTTCTAACCTGGAGCTCCCGACCACCCAGCAGGCCTTTCAGTCCCTCCACACAAAGGGTGCCATAGTTGACATCTCTCCAGAGCAACACAGCACCTCACACAACCAGCACGCAACCCACAACAACACAGC
>NW_022436956.1:16311953-16321378 GCF_009761245.1 Sapajus apella
AACCAGCACGCAACCCACAACAACACAGCACCTCATACAACCAGCACACAACCCACAACAACACAGCACTTCATATGACCAGCACATAACAGTTGGTTTTCCCAGAATACTGGCCTCCCTGGGCCCACTCTGGCACTGTTGAGATTTCTGTGATGCCTCCCAGGCTCTGACGGGTCACACCTCTACCTCTCTGGTCGGTCTCAGCTCTACTCTAAGCATGAGCTCTACTAGTTAGCCTTCGGCATGTCATGTAATCCTGTCACTCTGACCATGACCCATAGGAAGAAATATATATATATATATATATATTTTTTTTTTTTGAGACAGAGTTTCACTCTTGTTACCCAGGCTGGAGTGCAATGGCGCGATCTCGGCTCACCGCAACCTCCGCCTCCTAGGTTCAGGCAATTCTCCTGCCTCAGCCTCCTGAGTAGCTGGGATTACAGGCACGCGCCACCATGCCCAGCTGATTTTTTGTATTTTTAGTAGAGACGGGGTTTCACCATGTTGACCAGGATGGTCTCGATCTCTTGACCTCGTGATCCACCCGCCTCGGCCTCCCAAAGTGCTGGGATTACAGGCGTGAGCCACCACGCCTGGCCGGAAGAAATATATTTTATCACAAGCTAGTTGGACATGCGTGCATGAACACATACACACAAATACACAGGAAGTTTCATAAACACTGCTTAGTATGTGTAGCATACTTATATTTTCTACTTTTCCTTCTTCCCTCCTTTCCTCCTTCCTTTCCTTCCCTCTTTCTTTCTCTCACTCTTTCTTTTCTTTTTTGTAGAGATGGAGTCTCCCACTATATCATCCAGGCTGGAGTGCAGTGGCATAATCATGGCTCAATGCAGCCTCCACCTCCCAGGCTCAAGTGATGCCCCCCACCTCAGCCTCCTGAGTAGCTGGGACTACAGGTGTGTGCCACCACACCCAGCTAATTTTAAAATTTATTGTAGACATGGGGTCTTGCTATGTTGCCCAGACTGGCTTCAAACTCCTGGGCCGAAGCCATCCTCCCACCTTGACCTCCCAAAGTGTTGAGATTGTAGATGTGAGCCACCATGCCTGGCCCTCTTTCTATTTTGAATGGAGGTCAATCAATCAAATTGCTTGGTCCACACATAAGTCACAATTCCCAGTTTGAAAATTACAAATATAGGGCCGGGCGCGGTGGCTCAAGCCTGTAATCCCAGCACTTTGGGAGGCCGAGGCGGGTGGATCACGAGGTCAAGAGATCGAGACCATCCTGGTCAACATGGTGAAACCCCGTCTCTACTAAAAATACAAAAAATTAGCTGGGCATGGTGGCGCGTGCCTGTAATCCCAGCTACTCAGGAGGCTGAGGCAGGAGAATTGCCTGAACCCAGGAGGCGGAGGTTGCGGTGAGCCGAGATCGTGCCATTGCACTCCAGCCTGGGTAACAAGAGCGAAACTCCGTCTCAAAAAAAAAAAAAAAGAAAATTACAAATATAACTTCTCTGAGCATTAGTTTCCTAATACATACAATTGTAAAATACCTGCATGACCAATTTCGCCATTAAATAATGTTGTGTATGTAAAAGCCTTTTTCTTTTTCTTTTTCCTTTTTTTTTTTTTTAGATAGAGTCTTGCTCCGTCACCCAGGCTGGAGTGCAGCGGTGCAATCTCAGCTCACTGCAACCTCTGACTCACGGGTTCAAGAAGTTCTCTTGCCTCAGCCTTCTGAGTAGCTGGGATTACAGGTGTACACCAGCACACTGGCTAAATTTTTGTATTTTTAGTAGAGACGGGGTTTCACCATGCTGGCCAGGCTGGTCTCAAACTCCTGAGTGATCCGCCCACCTCAGCCTCCCAAAGTTCTGGGATTACAGGTGTGAGCGACCGCACTCAGCCTATAAAAGCCTTTTTTTTTTTTCCAAATAGAAATCCTCCATAGGTCCAAAGTTCTAGCTCACTCTCTCTCTGTCTCTCACACACACACACACATACACACATACACACACACACACACACACACACACACACACTCTCATACTTTTTTTTTTTTTTAAAGGCAGCGTCTGCTCTGACACACAGGCTGGAGTGCAGTGGCATAATTATAGCTCACTGTAGTCCTGAACTCCTGGACTCAAGTGATCCTCCCATATCAGCCTCCTGAGCAGCTGGGACTACAAGGGTGTACTAAGCCTGTAGCCAGGCTAATTTTTAATTTTTTTTGTAGAGATAAGGTCTTGCTATATTGCTCAGGCTGGTCTCGAACCCGTGGCCTTAAGCAAACCTCCTTCCTCAGCCTCTTAAGGCACAGGGATGACAGGTGTGAGCCTCCACATTAGGCCTGCTCATGCTTTTTAAAAGCAGGTCAAAAAGGAAGGAACTTCAGGCAGGACTCTGAGGGAAGGAGGTCTGCAGGTGGTAAACGCACGTCTGGGGAAGGGATGATAAGCAGTTTGTCTGGACTGGAGCAGAGGAAGATGTGGGAGAAGGTGAGGAGGGTGGATACTGAGAGGTCCAGAGAGCCTGTCTGGGCATTTGGATGACAGAGGGGGCAACTGAGACACGTGGCAGGGACTTCAGCAACAGAGCTTCATGATGAAGCTGGTGTTTAAGGTGTGTTCATTTCTTTTTTTTTTTTTTTTTTTAGCTGAAGTCTTGCTATCCTCACCTAGGCTGGAGTGCATTGGCAGGATCTTGGCTCACTGCAACCTCTGCCTCCTGGGTTCAAGCAATTTTCCTTTCTCAGCCTCCCAAGTAGCTGGGATTACCGGCAGCTGCCACCATGCCCAGTTAATTTTTATATTTTTAGTAGAGACAAGGTTTCACCATGTTGGCTAGGTTGTTCTGGAACTCTTGACCTCATGTGATTCACCTGCCTCAGCCTCCCAAAGTGCTGGAACTACAGATGTGAGCCACCACACCTGGCTAAGTTGTATTCATTTCAACTTCCAAAAAACATGTATGGGCTGGGCGTGGTGGCTCACACCTGTAATCTCAGCACTTTGGGAGGCCAAGGTGGGTGGATCACGAGGTCAGGAGTTCGAGACCAGTCTGGCCAACACGGTGAAACCCTGTCTCTACTACTAAAAGTACAAAAATTAGGCCAGGTGTGGTGACTTACGCCTGTAATCCCAGCACTTTGGGAGGTTGAGGCGGGCAGATCATGAGGTCAGGAGTTTGAGACCAGCCTGGCTAACATGGTGAAACCCTGTCTCTACTAAAAATACAAAAAATTAGTCAGTCGTGGTGGCGGGCACCTGTAATCCCAGCTACTCAGGAGGCTGAGGTAGGAGAATTGCTTGAAACCAGGAGGTAGAGGTTACAGTGAGCCAAGACTGTACCATTGCACTCCAGCCTGGGCAACAGAGTGGGACTCTGTCTCAAAAAAAAAAAAAAAAAGTACAAAAATTGGCTGGGTGTGGTGGCATGCACCTGTAGTTCCAGCTACTTGGGAGGCTGAGGAAGAATTGCCTGAACCCAGGAGGCGGAGTTTGCGGTGAGCCGAGATTACGCCACTGCACTCCAGCCTGGAGGACACAGCGAGACTCTGTCTCCAAAAAAAAAAGAGTATGCATTCCTTACTACATACCAGGCTTCAGCAGTGAACAAGACAGACTGGCCTAATAAAAGTCTTGCGGAGGCTGGGTGCAGTGGTTCAAGCCTGTAATCCCAGCACTTTGGGAGGCTGAGGCGGGTAGATCACAAGGTCAGGAGTTCAGGACCAGCCTAGCCAACATAGTGAAACCCCATATCTACTAAAAACGCAAAAAATTAGCTGGTCGTGGTGGTGGGCGCCTCGGGAGGCTGAGGCAGAATTGCTTGAACCCGAGAGGCGGAGGTTGCAGCAGCCCAGGAGACAGTGTGAGACTCCAATCAAAAAAAAAAGCTCTTGTGAGGATGGTGGTGGGTCCTCAAATAACTCACCAGTTTATTATTAGTATTCCTTAAACCCCCACGACATGACAGGCCCTGAACCAGGTGCTGGGAGAGTGATGAGAAACGAAACGAAACACGGCTTTGCTCTATGGTAGCTTATACGCTGCAGGGAGGGAGGCACTAAACACAGAAACTACGTGCTTAGCAATAGCAATAACTTATAACATCGTTATAAAATGTGTAAGTGCTCTGAAGAAAAAGAACAGCATGCTAAGAGAGCAAATAACAACGTCAACTCAATCTTTGTAAACTAATAACCATGACCGTAATACTCCCAGATTAATTTAAAGTTTATGAAGCCCGCCCTCATTCTTGATCTCATAAGGGCCTCATCCCAGCCTGTGGAGACAGCCAGGCAGGCGTTCTTGGCCTATTTTATTTCCGAGAAAACTAATTAAGAGTCCACAGGTCTCATGCGTCATGTAAGTCTACCCAGTTAGTGAGGAATCCCAGCTAGTTCTGTCTCAGGGCCCAGAGCTCTGTCCTCCAAGGAGCAAGAGATGAGCCGGCCCTGAGCAGGGCAGCTAGTCGGCTTGTTCTGGAGGAGAAGATCAAGACATAAAATGGTAGTCTAGGCGCTGTGGCTCATGCCTGTAATCCCAGCACTTTGGAGGCTGAGGTGGGCAGATCACCTGAGATCAGGAGGTCAAGATGAGCCTGACCAACATGGAGAAACCTGGTGTCTACTAAAAATACAAAATTAGCCAGGCATTGTGGGTCATGCCTGTAATTCCAGCTACTCAGGAGGCTGAGGCAGGAGAATTGCTTGAACCCAGGAGGTGGAGGTTATGGTGAGCCAAGACTGCGCCATTGCACTCCAGCCTGGGCAACAAGAGCAAAACTCTGTCTCAAAAATAAATAAATAAATAAAAATTAAAAGGCACAAAATGGTGAAAGGTTCACCTTCTCAATTTTCAGTCCTCGACGGAGCCTTGCAGTGAAGCTAGTGTGAAGAACTGCAGTCAGCAACGCGGAGCTTAGAGGCTTGGCCTTGGGTTGCCCGGAGTGGGGCAGGCAGGACACAGTGACCTTGAAAGAAAAGAAGCAGGAAAAGCTGAAGAAGAAAGATGCTGAAGCAGCAGCATCAAAGGCAGCCGTGGCACTCAGCAGTGAAAGTGAGCCGGGCCCCAGGCGGAGGTGATGGGCCAACGAAACTCCTCACCGCATTCACCATCGTGATTGGGGACACGATTGAGGCTGGCCCACCTGCCACATCTGCACCTTGATCACGGGGCTCCTCTGAGAGAGGTTTCCAAATGACTCGGCCCTGCTGCCCCAGGAAGGAAGCCTCCAGGGCCGCAAGGTGGGGGCCGCTGGGTGGGGGCCAGGCACTTGAAAGACAGTAACTGATGACACAGCAGTGGGGGACAGGGCTGCTGACACTGTGGGACCGGTGCTGGAGATGGCAGAGATGGAGTCACCTGTCCTTACCCACCCAAGGGGGACAACGGGAAATCCTGCCAACGGCTCCTGTGAACCAGACAAGCAAGTGCCAACTCTGGCGCCACAGTTTATGTCCTCTGTAACCTGGCCCAAATTCCCTGCTTTTGTTTCTCACGTATAAATATTTATAGGATGTCTACTGTGTGTTTCCAAACTTATATTCTGCTTCTCCCTTTGCGGCGCACTGCCCTCCAGCAACACGAACCCCAACAGCCTTCCCTCCTCCTGCGCCCTCCACCCCTCGGCTAAAGACAGTTCCATTTCTGGAATCTAGGCAGCCCTTCCCTCATACCTCTGCATGACCAAAACCTAAATATCCTCAAGGCCCATCTCAGTGCCCCTTTCTCTACATAGACTCTCCTAAATCAAAGTAAACATGCCCCCCCACCCCCACAAGCTGATCTGGCACTTACTTTACCTGTGTTTTTATTTTTGTTATTATTTTATTATTATTATTATATATATATTTTTTTAAGATGGGGTTTCACCATATTGGTCAGGCTGGTCTCGAACTCCTGACCTCAGTAAAGTTTGTTGATGAGTTACACAAATGACAGTAATGTTTTAGGCTCTCGTTTTTTTTCTTTTGAGACAGTCTTGCTCTGTCACCCAGGCTGGAGTGCAATGGCGTGATCTCAGCTCACTGCAACCTCCTCCTCCAGGGCTCAAGTGATTCTCCTGCCTCCCAAATAGCTGAGACTACAGGCGCGTGCCACCACACCCAGCTAATTTTTTGTATTTTTAGTAGAGATGGGGTTTCACCATGTTAGCCAGAACGGTCTCGATCACCTGACCTTGTGATCCGCCCACCTGAGCCTCCCAAAGTGCTGGTATTACAGGCATGAGCCACTGCGCCCGGCCACTTTACCTGTGTTTTTTATCTTGCACTGTAGTGATTTCTGTCCTCTACTTTCCTATTAGGCTGTGAGAGCCTTTGGTGACAAAGCCATTTGTGATTCTTCCTTCCTCCCCTTTTCTCAAGAGCTTTGCTCTCAACAGGAGTATGGTAATTGTCTTTGATAGACTGGCTAAACCAATGAAAAGGAAGTGAGGGTGTAGCCATTGGAGGGTGGGGTGGGAAGTGTGGGGTGGGTCTGAGTTTGGCTCCCCTGGGTGTTTTTCTGTGGCCTGGGATTGTGGTGCTCATGCTCATCAGGAGAAGCACGGGAGCTTTGAATCTCAGCCTGGATATCAGTAGCTGCATGACAGCGGCAAGTCTGCTTCCCCAGGTGTGAATGGCATAACCCATCTCAAAGATCATGGTGAGGATCAATAAGTGATCAATACATGAAAACACCTGGTTGGTGCTCAGTAATGTTTGTTGATGAGTTACACAAATGATAGTAATGTTTTAGGCTCTCTTTTTTTTTCTTTTGAGACAGAGTCTTGCTCTGTTGCCCAGGCTGGAGTGCAACGGCGTGATCTCAGCTCACTGCAACCTCCTCCTCCAGGGCTCAAGCGATTCTCCTGCCTCCCAAATAGCTGGGACTACAGGTGCGTGCCACCACACCCAGCTAATTTTTTGTCTTTAGTAGAGATGGGGTTTCACCATGTTAGCCAGAAAGGTCTCGATCACCTGACCTCGTGATCCGCCCACTTCAGCCTCCCAAAGTGCTGGGATTACAGATGTGAGCCACCGTGCCCGGCCTTTTAGTCTCTTTTTTGAGGTTGGGGTGGGGTGGGGTGGGGTGGCCATCTGCCCTACTCCTCCTTGCAGTACAGACATCTGTCCTGTTCAGGTCTTTCCTACTAGATTATAACCCTGCACGGTGCCAGGCACACAGGGCAGAGCGAGCAGTCAACAGAGGTTTGGTGAATGAATGCATAAGCACATGTGTGACACATAAATCAGTAGTCTCTGGAGTCTAAATTCCTACTTCCGATTAAGCAAGGTGCTCTGCAAACTGCAGGAGCATAAGCAGCTGCTGTTGCTGTTGCTCTGCCTCTGGACAAGAGGAATTTGTGTCTTCCGGGTGGTGATCCAGCTCCTCGATCCTTCAGGGTCCCCTGCCAGCTGCTGCGGGGGTGCCGCTGGGAGAGAGGCTCAGCTTGTCCGTGAGGGCAGTTGCTCTTTGCTGCAGGCTGACCCAGAAAACAAACTGGTGCTTCTTGCCCCTCCCAGGCCTGTGGTGGGAAGGAGAAAGCCGCAGGGCGCTCAGCCCTATGAACCAGTTCAGTGTCCAGAAAAGGGACGCTGGCCAGGCTTCATGGCCATGGAACCCACTGTTCTGGAGGCTGAACCCTGGTGAGCTGCAGCGGGGGCTCCTTGGGCTGGGCAGTGGGGAAACAGAGCAGCTGGGGAGTGCCAGGGATGGAAAGAAGGGGCCCCAAGCCGGCCGCAGCAGCTTTCTGTGCACACAGTTTCTTCTCTGAGGCAAGCCAAGTTTGAACTCATCATAGAGAAGGTCTCAGAAATGAACAGTGCCACAAAAGTCTTGTGAAAGGCTTGTCTCTGTCCTCTGAGGCCAGTGCACAGTGACGCAGCAGATGGTTGTGCTCAAGAGAAACCAGCTGTGCTGCTGCCCAGTAGCCATTGAGCTGGAGGAATTTGCCATCAGAAGACCCTAGGGAGGCCGCAGTCTCTCTCCAGGCAAACTAACTCTGTGGGTAACTCACTTCGACAGAGTCTTCCACTCTTTCCTCTCCAAGCTAGAGGTGTCTGGTGGAAGTTGCCTACTGCCCTGCTAAAGGCAGGGAGAAAGGGCGAGGGCGTTTTCTTCACCCCGTCTACTTACAAAATAGGCCAAGGCTTTGGGGTGTGTGACCTGGAGCCATGTCTTAGAGGTCCCTGGGAGTGCTCCAGGCCTTTCTTTAGCCCCCACATTTGTGTTTAGATGAAGGCAACCTAAGCCTGGGCAGGAAAAGCTTCCTTGTTTGGGAAGCTTTTATTAATAGTTACAGATTACACTTTCATTAAAGGCTTTAAAGAAAACAAAGTGTAATCTGTAACATTTTTTTTGCCCAGGCTGGAGTGCAGTGGCGAGATCTTGACTCACTGCAACCTCCACCTCCCAGGTTCAAGCGATTCTCGTACGTCGGCCTCCCCAGTAGCTGGAATTACAGGTGCCCGCCACCACACCCAGCTATTTTTTTTTTTTTTGTATTTTTAGTAGAGAAAGGGTTTCACCAAGTTGGCCAGGCTGGTCTCAAACTCCTGACCTCAAGTGATCCACCTGACTCGGCCTCCCAAAGTGCTGGGATTACAGGCATAAACCACCACGCCCGGCCTATAACTATTAATGAAAGCTTCTTCCAGCCTTAAAAAAAAGTCTAATTACACAATATTTTTAAGTTAAAATATTTTTAAATTTGGTAATTGTTAAATTAAAAAATATTTACCCATTTTTGTAAATGACTTTCTGCAAGAGGCCTTTGATCGGGACTGTTCTATGCACTGTAGAAAAGATAAAGTTGGCCAAGTGTGGTGGCTCATTTCTATAGTCCCAGCACTTTGGCAAGACAAGACACAATTAGCTGAGCCCAGGAGTTTGAGATCAGCCTGGGCAACATAGGGAGATCTGTCTCTAGTAAAAACAAACAAACACAAAAAATCAGCTGGGCATAGTGGCACACACCTAAAGTTGCAGTCAGCTACTTGTGAGGCTGAGAGGCTGAGGTGGGAGAATTGCAAAAAGGAAAAGGTAGAGTTTTGCTTTTTTTTTTTTTTAGACAAAGTCTTGCTCTGTCATCAGGCTAGAATGCAGTAGTGCAACCTTGGCTCACTGCAACCTCCGCCTCCTGGGTTCAAGCGATTCTTCCACCTCAGCCTCCCAAGTAGCTGGGACCACAGGCACCTGCCACCACGCCTGGCTAATTTTTTTTGTATTTTTAGTAGAGACGGGGTTTCACCATGTTGGCCAAGATGGTCTCAATCTCTTGACCTCGTGATCCGCCCACCTGGGCCTCCCAAAGTGCTGGGATTACAGGCGTGAGCCACCGCGCCAGCTGCTTTCTTTTTATATAAAGAATATATTATTCATATTTTGGTAAGCTAACATTTTATTTTAGAATCAACATTACATATAATTGGAAAATAGCAGGAAAAATCAGTCATAATGTTATGA
>NW_022436956.1:16331378-16455936 GCF_009761245.1 Sapajus apella
GTTTGCTTTCTTAATCAACTTGTTTTCACTTTAGGGACTTGCCTCAAATTTTTTCTTGCACATGATCTAAGAGCCCTCTCTTGGGGTCTGGATCGGTACCCCTTTCCGGTACCAAGACCAGAATGCCATTCTTTTTTTTTTTTTTTTTAAAAGACGGGGTTTCATCATGTTGGTCAGGCTGGTCTTGAACTCCAGACCTCAGGTGATCCGTCCACCTGGGCCTCCAAGGTGCTTGGATTACAAGCGTGAGCCACCACGTCCGGCCCCAGAATGCCATTCTTGACTGACGTAGACTGGAGCAGAGCAGGAGAAACCACCCTGAAGTGTTTGTCAGCCGGGGCCATCCTTGCTGATCTTTGGAGGGACTTGTCTCTTGACCCAAGAGAGAAGGGATGGAATCATTTCACAACAAGGCACAAAGACACTGTCTTGGCGACAGGCAGGAAGAAGCCAAGACCCTTTCTCCCTGTGGGCCAGGCCAGGAAGAGCTGAGCCCCAGGAGGCCATGCCAAGTTCCAAAGGGTGATGTTGAGGAAGAGTGTGGGTGATGCTGAGATCCAGCACGAGAGTTTAACAGAAGCAGATCCCTGGACAGAGGCCTCTTGCTAGAGCAAACTGCTGAGGGCAAGCAATGTTCAGAGCATCATAGCAAAAGTGAGAATGGCTGCCTGGCCTCATCCTGAACAGGGCTGCCCCCTTGATGCAGACTCCACTTTGGTGGAGCCTGTGGCTTCCATGGGAGAATATCCTTGTCCTTCTGGCTATAGAATTTGGGGAGTCTTTTCTTGTAGATTTAACTTTTCTTTGACTTTAAACGTTTTCAAACCACATTATCAGAATACAAATAAATGCTGAGTGCCTCCTGTTCACGCATCTTCACTTTCTGGGTATCCAGGTGGGGCTGGAGAAGAGAAAATGTTACTACACCCTCCTCTGCCCATCCTTCCTCCAAGTAACCCTCTGTCCCAGCTCAATGGTTACACTTGACATTCTGTTACAAGCTGTTGGTTCATATTTAGCTTGTGGTTGACCTAAACCACCAGATCTTTTTCATACAAACTGCTATCTGGCCAGTTCCTTCCATGCCATGCTTCTAGTACACGTGCAACTAATTTAAAATAAAGCAGAATATAAATGCAGTATATCCCACATACAATTTAATTTTGTTTGATTCTGGTCAGCTGAAGCAATTAAAAGTTTTTTTTTTTTGTTTTTTTTTTTTAAACGTCAAAGGTCCTGTTTATTCCGGCAAACCGGAAAGAAAAAGTGTAAATAAAAAAAGAAACAGATCCATGCACTCAACTCCTGGGGGTGGGGATGTGGAGTGAGGGATGAGGAATGGGTGGGAAGCAAGGAGGGAGGGATGGAAGGACAGAGCGAGAAAGGCAGAGACGGAAAGAGAACTGGAGAACCAGAGCCATAAAAAGAAAAAGACATCCATAAAAAGAAGTGATGTTTTAAAAGCAGAGATCGATAAAAGAGAAGAGGGGATATTGAGAAAATAGAAATACACAAGCAGAGAACAAAAGCCCGGCAAAAAGTGGGGGGGAGCGGGTGTGACAGAGACAGAGAGATCACCCTTGAGGGATACAGGCAGAATGAAAGGGGCCTCCAGTCCCCAGAGGCCCCCCAGGCAGCAGCCTGAGCCATGGTAGTGGCTCAGGGGTCTCCAGAGGTGCTGATGACGTGGAACAGGACAATTACAAGTTTTAATTCTGTCACCTTTTAAAATAATTCCCTTCCCAGTTTGTATCATCTGCTAAACTGGTAAACATAGATTATTTTGTCCTAGCAGGTACTAAGAATGCTGAACAGACAAAGCAGAGTCCTCTGGGATAATGCTACAACAGGGGTCCCCAAAGGGAATCCAGAGGTCCCGGAGACCATTTCAGAGGTCTGTGAAGTCTGAACTATTTTCTTTTCCTTTCTTTCTTTCTTTTTTTTTTTTTTGAGACAGAGTCTCACTCTGTCCTCCAGGCTGGAGTGCAGTGGTGCGATCTGGGTTCACTGCAACCTCCACCTCCTGGGCTCAAGCGATTCTCCTGCCTCAGCCTCCCGAGTAGCTGGGATTACAGGTGCCTGTCACTACGACCAGCTGCTTTTTTGTATTTTCAGTAGAGATGGAGTTTCACTATGTGTGCCAGGCTGGTCTTAAAATCCTGATCTCATGATCTGCCCTCCTCGGCCTCCCAAGTGCTGGAATTACAGGCATGAGCCACCACACCTGGCTGAGGGTCCTCAATAATTTTTAGGAGTGTAAAGGGATCCTGAGACCACAGTATTCAAGAATCATGACACTAGAGGTATTCCTCTTGACTGACAGCTAGTTGTTACTCTATGAGTTGTCATAAATAATGTGAAAATTTGCCAAGCGCGGTGGCTCACGCCTGTACTCCCAGTACTTTGGGAGACCAAGATGAGTGGATCACGAGGTCAGGAGTTCAGGACCAGCCTGGCCAACATGGTGAAACCCCGTCTTTAAAAAAAAAAAATGTGAAAATTCTTTCCAGAAATTCTCTGATATTTTTCTTCTAAGGCAGAGGTAGTATAGCCAGGCAGACATTGGAAATTTCAGAGACTGAAGCTTTAATCCTGGCTATGCCACTAACTGTGTGATCCCAGGTAAACTTCTTAACTTCTCTAGGGACCAGTTTCTGCATTTGTTTTTTTGTTGCTGTTGTTTGTTTGTTTGTTTTTGAGACGGAGTTTCACTCTTGTTGCCCAGGCTGGAGTGCAATGGTGCAATCTCTGCTCACTGCAACCTCCGCCTCCCGGGTTCAAGCAATTATCCTGCCTCAGCCTCTCAAGTGCTGGGATTACAGGCATGCACCACCACACCCAGCTAATTTTTGTATCTTTAGTAGAGAGGGGGTTTCACCATGTTGGTCAGGCTGGTCTAGAACTCCTGACCTCATGATCCACCCACCTTGGCCTCCCAAAGTGTTGGGATTACAGGCGTGAGCCACTGTGCCCAGCCAGTCTCTGCATTTGTAAATGAGGGGCTTTATGGGATTGACCATTAGGCTTAATATTAGTTTTTAAAGAGCTAAATGAACCTTCACAAATCTCTTTGAGGGACGAAGAATGAGGCAGGAATTTGTTCTTTCTTTTACCGACAGGTAAGTTAAAGTCCAAAACATTAAGAGAAGCAATGGCACAGCTGGACTCGGTGGCTCACGCCTGTAATCCCAGTACTTTGGGAGGCTGAGGCAGGCATATCACCTGAGGTCAGGAGTTCGAGACCAGCCTGGCCAACATGGTGAAACCCTGTCTCTACTAAAAAAAGAGAAAAAACCAAAAATTAACTGGGAATGGTGGCGCGTGCCTGTAATCCCAGCTACTCTGGAGGCTGAGGCAGGAGAATCACTTGAACCCGGGAGGTGGAGGCTGCAGTGAGCTGAGATTGTGCCACTGCACTCCAGCCTGGGCAACAAGAGCAAAACTCCATGTCAAAAAAAAAAAGAAGAAGAAATTAATAAAAACAGTACTTAGGCTGGGCACAGTGGCTCAGGCCTTTAATCCCAGCACTTTGGGAGGTCAAGGTGAAAGAATTACTTGAGCCCAGAAGTTCGAGTCAAACCTGGGCAACAAAGTGAGATCCCGTCTCTACTAAAAGAAATAAAATTTTAAAAATAGTATTTGCGTGCTATAATAATAATAGTACATAGCATTTTAAAAATATTTAAGTGAAAGCTTTTTTTTTTTTTTTTTTTTGAGATGGGCTGGACTGTAATCACAGCTCACTGAAACCTTGAACTCCTGGATTCAAGTGATTCTCCCACCTCAGCCTCCCAAGCAGCTGGGACTATG
Source organism: Sapajus apella (assembly GCF_009761245.1). NCBI lineage: Eukaryota > Metazoa > Chordata > Mammalia > Primates > Cebidae > Sapajus > Sapajus apella. The sequence goes on from NW_022436956.1 coordinate 16,335,189, forward strand.
GTCATGCAACACCCACACCTGGCTAATTTAAAAAAATGTCTTTTGGCAGAGCACAGTGGCTCACACCTGGAATCCCAACACTTTGGGAGCCCGAGGCAGGTGGATCACAAGGTCAGGAGTTTGAGACCAGCCTGACCAACATGGTGAAACGCTGTTTCTACTAAAAATACAAAAATTAGCCGGGCCTGGTGGCGTGGTAGGCAACAAGAGGGAAACTCCATCTCAAAGAAAAAGAAAAAGAAACAACAACAACAACAACAAATCCTGCCGGGCGAGGTGGCTCACGCCTGTAATCCCAGCACTTCAGGAGGCTGAGGGCAGATCACCTGAGGTCGGGAGTTCAAGACCAGCCTGGCCAACATGGTGAAATCCCATCTCTACAAAACATACAAAAGTTAGCCGGGCATGGTGGTGGGCATTTGTAATCCCTGATACTCAAGAGGCTGAGGCAGGAAAAATCACTTGAACCCAGGAGGTAGAAGTTGCAGTAAGTTGAGATGGCACCATTGTACTGCCTGGGCGACAAGAGTGAAACTCCTTTTGTACAGACAGGATCTTGCCATGTTGCTCAGGCTGGTCTTGAACTCCTGAGCTCGAGAGATCCTCCTGCCTTGGCCTCTCAAAGGGCTAGATTATAGGCAGAGCCACTGTACCTGGCCAACCATGGTACTTGGTTTACAATTGATCTGTTAAATGCTTTCCACTCTACGCCTTTTAGAAAAGACCACCAGATATAGTTTTCTTTAGTTGGCAGGGCTGCAGTACACCTTCATGTTGCTACCTCAGGGCTCCATCGAGTCTCCAGTCTCTGTAATAATCTAGTCTGAGGAGAGGCACATGTGGTGAGGAACCGAGCCAACAAGCGACAACTTGTAGTGTGTGCCTGGGGTCCCAGCTACTTGGGAGACTGAGGTGGGAAGATGACTTGAGCCCAGGAGGTGGAGGCTGCAGTGAGCTATGGTCATGCTGACACACTCCAGTCTGGGTGACAGAGCAAGGCACTATCTCAAAACAAGCAAAAACAAAAAAACAGAAAAAGCAGGCCAGGCGAGGTGGCTCACGCCTAAAATCCCAGCACTTTGGGAGGCCGAGACAGGTGGATCATGAGGTCAGGAGTTCAAGACCAGCCTGGCCAGGATAGTGAAACCCCGTCTCTATTAAAAATACTAGCCAGGTGCGGCGGCAGGCGCCTATAATCCCAGCTACTGGGGAGGCTGAGGCAGGGAAATGCTTGAACCCAGGAGGCAGAGATTGTAGTGAGCTGAGATCACACCATTGACCTCCAGCCCGGGCGACAGAGTGAGACTCCATCTCAACAACAACAAAGAAACAGAAAAAGCAACCAAGTCTCATGGGATGTATTGATTTCCTTTAGCAACGAAGTTATACCTAGAATAGCAGCTGCAGTTGGAGTCACCAGGCTTTGGATAACCCATTTTCATTCTCCTATGTCCTTCAGTCTGCTGACAGGCAAACAGGTGATTTGAGCAGGGATATGGTAGGGATTATCACCTCTGTGTCTTTCAAGACCTTGTTGGTGGCACTAATCTCTTCAATCCTTCCAGAAATGTGATATTGTTTTTTGTTTACTATTTTAGTATGTAGACACAGTTCTAGGGGATTCCACTTGGCCTTTTCTATCATGATAGCCTTCATTCCATGGGTCAGAGATCCAATGCGAGGACTCTACCAGTTGCTGAATATGTCTACTGAGATACCTACTGAATATATCTAAACTGCAACGCGTACCTACCTGTACGTTCTGGAACTGGGGAAATAATGATGGGATGAGGTCTGGGAACCACTGGGCTTGCTGTGAAATGGAGCCAAGCCAAAACTTCAGAGATCATCTGACTTCCATGAGCCCCTACTCTGACAATAGGACACTGTGCCATTTTGGTTCTCCAGGGATTAGCACCAGTTCTGAGCCAAGGTTACCAACTCCTAAATATCTGGTCATTTTCTCTGCTCAAAGCACAGTCACCCGGTGTAATGGCTGCTGTTCTCTTTGAGGAAATGCTAAGAAGAAGCTTTACAGTATAACATTTTGACAGTGTGGCAAACCCTTCCTCAAAGGGTCTTTCCTTCATTCAAGGGGCCTGGGTATGGGGACTGTCCCTAATCTAAGAATTGATTGAAGGGCTCTTACTCTTGTCAGAAGCTGGGCAGGCACGGTGGCTCGTACCTGTAATCCCAGCATTTTGGGAGGCCAAGGCAGGTAGATCAGGAGGTCAGGAGTTTGAGACCAGCCTGGCCAGCATGGTGAAACCCCGTCTCTACTAAGAATACAAAAATTAGCCGAGTGTGGTGGCTCGAGCCTGTAATCCCAGCTACTTGGGAGGCTGAGGCAGGAAAATTGCTTGAACCTGGGAGACAGAGGTTGCAGTGAGCGAAGGTGGTGCCACTGCCTTCCAGCCTGGACTACAGAATGAGATTCTGTCTCAAGGAAAAAAAAAAAGTCTGGGCGTTGTGGCTTATGCCTGTAATCCCGGCACTCTGGGACTCTGAGGCAGGTGGATCATGAGGTCAACAGCTTGAGACCAGCCTGACCAACATGGTGAAACCCTGTCTCTTAAAAAAAAAAAAAAAGTAAACTACTAAAGCCATTTCAAAATAACTCATAATAACTCAAAATAACTCATTGATACCTTAAACTCAGAATCTCTGCTTAGTGCACATTTTAATTCTTTAAAAATTTTTTTTTACTTGGGAGGCCGAGGCAAGTGGATCATCTGAGGTCAGGAGTTCAAGATCAGTATGGCCAACATAGTGGAACTCCATCTCTATTAAAAATGCAAAAATTAGCCCCGAGTGGTGGCAGATGCCTATAATCCCAGCTACTTGGGAGGCTGAGGCAAGAGAATCACTTGAACCCGGGAGGTGAAGGTTGCAGGGAGCCAAGATCGTGCCATTGCACTCTAGCCTGGGCAACAAGAATGAAACTCTGTCTCAAAAAACAATTTACATTTATTTACTTTTATTTATTTAATTTATTTATTCTTTAATTTTTTTATGGAACGCTTCACGAATTTGCACGTCATCCTTGCGAAGGGGCCATGCTAGTCTTCTCTGTATCGTTCCAATTTTAGTATATGTGCCGCCGAAGCAAGCACTCTTTTTTTTTTTTTTTTTTGAGACGGAGTTTTTGCTCTTGTTACCCAGTCTGGAGTGCAATGGCGCGATCTCGGCTCACCGCAACCTCCACCTCCTGGGTTCAGGCAATTCTCCTGCCTCAGCCTCCTGAGTAGCTGGGATTACAGGCACACGCCACCATGCCCAGCTAATTTTTTGTATTTTTAGAAGAGACGGGGTTTCACCATGTTGACCAGGATGGTCTCGATCTCTTGACCTCGTGATCCACCCGCCTCGGCCTCCCAAAGTGCTGGGATTACAGGCTTGAGCCACCGCGCCCGGCCGAAGCACTCTTTATTTTTCTTTAGAGAGAGGGATTTTCTCTGTTGCTCAGGCTGGAGTGCAATGAATGGCATGATCCTAACTCACACTGCAACCTCGATCTCCTGGGCTCAGGTGATCCTCCCACCTCAGCCTCCTTCTCAGGTATGCGCCACAATATAATCTTGTAGAGATGAGGGTGTCGCTATGTTGCTGATATTAAAGTCCTGGCCTCAAGCATTCCTCCTGCTTTGGCCTCCCAAAGTGCTGGGATTCCAGGAGTACGCCTGGTTGCTTTGCATTCTTTTTTTTTTTTTTTCTCTGAGACAGAGTCTTGCTCTTGTTGCCCAGGCTGGTAATTCTTTGTATTTTTAGTAGAGACGGGATTTCACTATGTTGGCCAGGCTGGTCTTGAACTCCTGACCTCAAGCGATCCACCCACCTCAGCCTCCCAAAGTGCTGGGATTATAGGCGTGAGCCACCACGCCCGGCCCTGCATTCTTTTATGAGATGGCCAGTCAGATATGGCTACAAGAGGAGCCAGAGGAGAGGCTCAGGAAAACAGAGTTTGTTGTACTCCTGGGTCCTAGGGACAGGAAGCATGGCATGCCATGCAGGGCCAAAGGGAAAAGACACTGAGGTGGTCAAAGGGCAGAAGACAAGTGTGGGGGAGGTTTAGGCTAGTGCTTTTTGGGGTGGGGGGTTTTGTGGGAAAGGCAAGGCAGGGTAGTTTGAATAATTTCAGTGACTTTGGGCTATATGTTGGTTCCTAATTGACTGGGAGCTGGTACTGAGCAGAGGAATTTTGCCTCTGGGAATGTATAAGACACATAGAGGGGGTATGAGTCTGGGACTGGTTCATTTGCATATCAAAGACAGGCTTCTGGCTGAGCCCTTTGTTATCTCTAAAAATTGGCTAGCCCAGGGAGGGGCAGTCTCTTCCCAGCCAGAAAGGTTTATTTTATTTTATTTTATTTTCTTGTAGAGACGAGGTCTTGCCATATTGCTCAGGCTGGTCTTGAACTCCTGGCCTCAAGCATCCTCTTGCGTCAGCCTCCCAAAGTTTTGGGATTACAAGCGTGAGCCACCACACCTGGCCGATAAAGGTTTTTCAGGGTATGCATTCTTCTTTTTTTGAGATGGAGTCTCCTTCTGTGGCCAGGCTGGAGTGCAGTGGCTCAATCTCGGCTCACTGCAACCTCCACCTCCTGGGTTCAAGTGATTCTCCTGCCTCAGCCCTGAGTAGCTGGGACTACAGGCACACACCACCACGCCCAGCTAATTTTTGTATCTTTAGTAGAGATAGTGTTTCACCATGTTGACCAGGATGATCTCAATCTCTTCACCTTGTGATCCACACGCCTCAGGCTCCCAAAGCACTGGGATTACAGGCATGAGTCAACGGGCCGGCCCAGGGTGTGCATTCTTATTAATAAATTCAATTAATAAATTCATCCAGGCCAGGCGTAGTGGCTCACCCTGTAATCCCAGCTGGGAGGTTGAGGCGGGTGGATCACCTGAGGTCAGGAGTTCGAGACCAGCCTGGCCAACATGGTGAAACCCCATCTCTACTAAAAATACAAAATTACCTGGGCGTGGTAGCAGGTCCCTGTAATCCCAGCTACTCAGGAGGCTGAGGCAGGAGAATCACTTGAACGTGTGAGGTGGAGGTTGCAGTGAGCTGAGATTGTGCCACTGCACTCCACACTGAACAGCAGAAAGAGACTCTGTCTCAAAAACAAACAAATAAATAAATTCATCCAAATCCAAAATTGTATTTCTTCCATACTGATCCTACACCTCAGGATCTGTTCCCAACATATTCCCTGACTTTCAGTCAGTATAAATCAGCATTTGAGGATCTTGGTAAAAGGTAAAGGGAATTGTTTGCACTTTTCTTTTTTGTTTGTTTTTTGTTTGTGAGACAGAATGTGGCTCTGTCAACAGGCTGGAGTGCAGTGTCAGGATCTCGGCTCACTGCAAACTCTGCCTTCTGAGTTTAAGCTATTCTCATGCCTCAGCCTCCCAATTAGCTGGGATTACAGGCACGTGCCACCACACCTAGCTGGTTTTTGTATTTTTGTAGAGACAGGATTTCACCATGTTGGCCAGGATGATCTCAATCTCCTGACCTTGTGATGTGCCCGCCTCGGCCTCCCAAAGTGCTGGAATTACAGGCATGAGTTACTGCACCCGGCCTGTACTATTCTTATAGCTTCGCTGTAAATATGAAACGATGACAAAAGAAAACATGAATCAATGTATACATTGACAAACTCTCAATATTCTTTTGGTGTGTATGGTACTTCCTCATGAGTCACCCTGCGGCCTACTGTGACTTGAATCTCTGAGCTTACAGATATAAAAGAGGGGGTAGGGTTGAGTTCGTAGGAGAATCAGAGTACCCTCAGAGGCCACTGGCTCTGGGGAGGTCATCACAGGCTCTTCAGGTAAGGGAAGATTAACTGCAGATAGAGAGGAAGGTCACTTTTTTGACTAAGGATGGTCAGCCGAATTTAGGGTTTAAGGCAGGGGTGTCCAATCTTTTGTCTTCCCTGGGCCACATTGAAATAATTGTCTTGGGCCACGCATAAAATACACTAACACTAGCAATAGCTGATGAGCAAAAAAAAAGGAAAAAGCAAAAAAGTCGCAAAAAATAAACTCATAATGTTTTTGTTGTTGTTGTTTTTGAGATGCAGTTTCGCTCTTGTTGCCCAGGCTGGAGTGCAATGGCACCATCTCGGCTCACTACAACCTCAGCCTCCCAGGTTCAAGGGAGTCTCCTGCCTCAGCCTTCCGAGTAGCTGGGATTACAGATGTGTGCCACCATACCCGGCTAAGTTTTGTATTTTTAGTGAAGATGGTTTCACCATGTTGGCCAGGCTGGTCTTGAACTCCTGACCTCAGGTGATCCGCCCGGCTTGGCCTCCCAAAGTGCTGTGATTACAGGCATGAGCCACCGCACCTGGCCAAACTTCATAATGTTTTAAGAAAATTTATGAATTTGTGTTGGGCCACATTCAAAGGCGTCCTGGGACACCCGTAGCCTGCAGGTCCACAGGTTGCTCAAGCTTGGTTTAAGGTTTTTGGCCTCATAGGAATCCATCCTCATGTCTGTATCCTAACATTCAGCGTCTTACTCCTTCCCAACTAATGGTCTTATTTTGAAAATAAGACACCCTGGTAGGTTATTAATTCATCTTGCATTGAAATTCAGTCTGCTGCAAGAGAACACTTAGGGTTTGGTGATCAAAAATCTTGAGCTTGGCCTGGCTGGGTGGCTCATGCCTGTAATCCCAGCACTTTGGGAGGCTGAGACGGGCAGATCACCTGAGGTTGGGGGTTCGAGACCAGCCTGACCAACATGGTGAAACCCCGTCTCTACAAAAAAACAAAACAAAACAAAACAAAACAAAACAAAAAAACTTGAACTTTAGGCTACCAAAGATAAGAGTTTTATTTATTTATTTATTTTTAAGGCAGTCTTAAAGTTAGTTTTGGTCCATTTTCCAGATCTTGGGGTGGAAATTTAAAGCTCTTAGCTCATCATTTTCTTTCTCCAATCTTTCCCCATATGTAGAAGCATTATATTCCTGTTTCTGCTAAAATGTTCTACAGCAGCAAATATCTGTCTACCCAAAGCTTTGCCTTCTATAAGCATTTATCACAAGTGATTACAGGTAGAATGTAAGTAACTGTTTACTGCTGGCAACAGTCACGAATGCACGTAAGTTTAATTAGATCAGAGAACCAGTTTCCAATTCCCATCCTTAATGGTCTCTCTCCTGAAACCATGGCCAGTACCAGTAAGTGTATCAGTGAAGGAGGTAGAACCATTATGAATGATGAGATAAGGAATTTATTATGGGAATTATGCTTTACACAGCTGGGGAAATGAAAGACCAAGAGGGCAGTCAGAGAATCAGAAGAGGAGTCACCAATGTGGGAAGGGAACTGCATCTGGCCACTGACATAGGGCTGTGATGAGAAAGCTCATGGAGAGCCACCTGGGCAGCCGTCCCCTCTGTGGATCCAACACCAAGTGTCTGATGGTCACTGGTGGTCAACAGGGTCAGGAATTGGCAAGCATTTCTGGACACTGATCAGAGCAAAGCAAGGACAAACTAGAGCTCTAGAGCTCACAAAAGCTTCTGTCACCACATCTAACCACAATGACATTTAGAGGATAATACTTGTGGCTGGGTACAGTGGCTCACGCCTGTACAGCACTTTGGGAGGTCGAGGTGGGCGGATCACTTGAGGTCAGGAGTTCGAGACCATCCTGGCCAACATGGTAAAACCTGGTCTCTACTGAAAATACAAAAATTAGCTGGGTATGGTGGTGCACGCCTGTAGTCCCAGCTACTTGGGAGGTTGAGGCAGGAGAATCACTTGAACCCGGGAGGTGGAGGTTGCAGTGAGCCGAAGTTGTGCCACTGCACTCCAGCCTGAATGACAGACAGAGACTCAAAAAAAGGGTGGGGGAGAATTAATGTTATTTTTATGTTTGATAATGGCATTGTGGTTATGTAAGATAATGTCATTCTTAGGAGTTGCGGTTTAAGTATTTACGGGTGAACCTTCAAATGGTTTTATATTTATTTGTATTACATATTAAGTGAATATAACAAAATGTTCAATAGTTGAATTTAGGTGGTGGATCTGCAGATGTTTCAACTTTTCTGTATGTTTGAATTTTTTCATGATAAAATAATGGAAAATAAAAGACTTCTCTCAATTCTTAACCTTCTCTGGAAGGCTTCCTTACCCTCCTGTTACCGCTTTAATGTCTGTGCTGTCCATCCTTTTCCTTTCAAGGTATAGCTCTGAGGCATATATCCTTCTGTACTTTAATTTCTTGTTTTCTTGTCTCTTCTGCCTCTAAACTTTGAAGTCCTTAAAGGGCAACATGCTCTCTTTCATCTATAACTGTCCAGCATTTATTCCTGTACCTAGTACAGGATTGGGTGATCCATTCATCCTTGTTCGGTCAAGAACAGAAGAAAGTGTAATTTAGGAATTTCCCTCAGGGCTACCAATTCAAGTGAATCTAAGAAGAGCAACCGTTTGGGGTTTTTTAATTTTTTTTTTTTTAGGAAAGTCTTCTGCCAGAAATTTTTTTTTTTTTTTTTTTGAAAGATGGGGTTTCACGGTGTTGGCCAGGCTGGTCTCGAACTCTTGACCTCAAGTTATCTGCCCGCCTTGGCCTTCCAAAGTGCTGGGATTACAGGCGTGAGCCACCAGGCCTGGCTGGTTTGGGGTTTTAAATTTTTGTTTCAAGTTATAGAAGTGCTGCTTGCAAATTAAAATAATTTAAAATCAAAGTAAAAAAGTTTTCATTTCTGTCATATACACACTTGTTAGAGTTGAGTTTAGCATGTATCCTTCCAGAATTATTTCTTTTTTTCTTTTTTTTTTTTGAAATGGAGTCCCACTCTGTTGTCTAGGCTTGAGTGCAGTGGTATGATCTCAGCTTGCTGCAACCTCTGGCTCCTGGGTTTAAGTGATTCTCCTCCCTCAGTCTCCTAAGTAGGTGGGATTACAAGTGTGTGCCACCACAGCCAGCTAACTTTTGTATTTTAGTAGAGATGGGATTTCACCATGTTGGTCAAGCTGGTCTTAAACTCCTGACCTCGTGATCTACCCACCTCGGCATCCCAAAGTGCTGGGATTACAGGCGTGAGCCACCATGCCCAGCCCAGAATTATTTCTATGCAATTATAAACACACACATGCACACACATACACTTGTAGTACTATAAATGTTTTGTGGAGACATACTTTTTAAAAATCTAATAATATATTATGGAGTTTACTATATTTGTGTATCAATAGATCTGCATCACACTTTACACAGGATACGTAGTAATCGTATGGCTGTGCATTGATTTTATTTCACTACGGCATTTGAGTAACCATGTAGGTAGAGAAGCAGTCTTTTTTTTTTTTTTTGAGATGGAGTTTCACTCATGTTACCCAGGCTGGAGTGCAATGGCCCAATCTCGGCTCACTGCAACCTCCGCCTCCTGGGTTCAGGCAATTCTCCTGCCTCAGCCTCCTGAGTAGCTGGGATTACAGGCACGCACCACCATGCCCAGCTAATTTTTTGTATTTTTAGTAGAGACAGGGTTTCACCGTGCTGACCAGGATGGTCTCGATCTCTTGACCTCGTGATCCACCCGCCTTGGCCTCCCAAAGTGCTGGGATTACAGGCGTGAGCCACCGCGCCCGGCGAGAAGCAGTCTTACATGAAACCACTACCCCAGACAAAAAGGGATTTGGCAACCAGTAGCCCAGACAAAAAGGGATTTAGCCTTAAACTGTGGGTACAAAGTCAGTGTAAACTGGCAAGGAAGGGAATTTACCAAGGGTCTCAGCTTACAGAGTCCTGGCCTATTCAAGGAACAAAGTAGCATGGAAGAGAAAGACCCAAGTATGAGACTGAATGGAGCCAACTGACAAGTGTGAGACCTGTAAGCACCTAATTTGTGTATACTGAGTTACCTTCCCATTGTATGAGTATAGTTCCTGCACATCGAAGTACCCAAGATGCTTCACGGCCTCTAGGAGCAAGTGAAAGTGGTTAAGTGTATGGGCCTTCATTCATCTTGGAGGAGAAAGTCCCACTGGTTTCCCAGAGACAACAGAAAGTTACCCAAGCAAGTGCGGATGAAATCCCATAATGTTTCCAGAGCCAGCCAGTCTCATCATGGGTGCCCCCACCGCTTTCACTTTCCCCAGCCATTTCTCACTATTGAAAACGTGCCTCTTCTGCTGGCAAGCCCTCCCTCCTTTCTGAGAGTCCTCACTCACCCCAACTAGCCAATCTCATTTCCCTCTTAGTTTTCTTTCTCTCTTTCTTTCTTCTTTCTCTCTCTCTTTTTTTTTCTTTCTTTCCTTCTTTTTCTTTCTCTCTTTTCTTTCTTTCCTTCTTTTTCTTTCTCTTTTCTTTCTTTCCTTCCTTCCTTCCTTCCTTTCTCTTTCTTTCCTTTTTTCTTTCTTTTTTTTCAGACAGATTCTCTCTCTGTCACCCAGGCTGGAGTGCAGTGGCACAAACTCAGCTCACTGCAACCTCCACCTCCTCAGTTGAAGTGATTCTCCTGCCTCAGCCTCCTGAGTAGCTGGGATTATAGGTGCGTCCTACCAGGCCTGGCTAACTTTTGTATTTTTGGTAGAGATGGGGTTTCACCATGTTGGCCAGGCTGGTCTCAAATTTCTGGCCTCAAGTGATTCACCTGCCTTGGCCTCCGAAAGTGCTAGTATTACAAGCATGAGCTACCATGCCCAGTCTTATTTCCCTCTTAGTTTCTAATACTCATCCTGTTAAGTTAGAATGTTACTGTGTCAACAAAATGATGATGAAGCACATTGAGACTTTTTTTGAGATGGAGTTTTGCTCTTGTTGCCCAGGCTGGAATGCAGTGGCACAATCTTGACTCACCGCAACCTCTGCCTCCCGGGTTCAAGCGATTCTCCTGCCTCAGCCTTCGTAGTAGCTGGGATTACAGGAGCATGGCACCATGCCCAGCTGACTTTTTATATTTAGCAGAGACAGACTTTCACCATGTTAGCCAGGCTGGTCTCAAACTCCTGACCTCAGGTGGTCCACCCGCCTTGGCCTCCCAAAGTGCTGGGATTACAGGTGTGAGCTGCTGTGCCTGGTTGCACTAAGACTATTAAAATGGGTTGTATAAGCATTGCATGCCTGTATCAAAACACCTCATGTACCCCATAAATATATACGCCTACTATGTACCCACAAAAATTAAAATTAAACATTTATTTAAACAATTAAAAAAAATTTTAAAAAGGGTTGTAATATCCTGATGGTGTTGCCCACTCCAAAACATAGCAGGAACCCATCCCTGTCAATTCACTTTCACTGCCACGTCAGAAGTGTGTGCTCATGGCCCTGTTTGCTGCTAAGCACAAGTCTTTCTGCAAGTAAAATAGACAGTAATGAGTTTATATGCACCGTTTGCTTTATATGAATCCAGTGAGTGCTGATCCCAGAAGCAACAAGTTTTGGAGGCAAAGTAAATACTAAAATTGGGAATTTCAATCTGGGATTCTGTATAGTGTTAGGAAAGCTCAGTGTTAGATTATTTGAATGCTATTCAATAATGTTCATTGGCAGTTTTTAGTGTTTGAATATTCGCTGTGAGCTACAGTCATTTGTAAATACTTTAGTAGAAGAAATGCAAAAGAAGAGATAATGCTGTTGTAAAATGCAATGAAATCAGAACTAATCTGTAATCTGAATTTGCAAAAATATTGTCAACTTCAACAGTAAAACCAAAATCAGGGCAGCATTATAAAAGGAAATGAACTTGTATGAAGCATCACGTACTCTAATCCCTAAAGATGCTTCTGGATTTATTTTTAGCAATTCAACTGACGTCAATTCAAATGAAAGAGATTTCTTTCATATGTGGACTATCTGTCATGAAACAAAGATTAAGACTACTAGACAGGGTAACCCATGCTGTGCATGTTTATGTTTTTCATTTTTTTTTTGAGACGGAGTTTCGCTGTTGTTGCCCAGGCTGGAGTGCAATGGCGCCATCTCCGCTCACCGCAACCTCCGCCTCCTGGGTTCAGGCAATTCTCCTGCCTCAGCCTCCCGAGTAGATGGGACTACAGGCACGCACCATCATGCCCAGCTAATTTTTGTATTTTTAGTAGAGACGAGGTTTCACCTTGTTGACCAGGATGGTCTCGATCTCTTGACCTCGTGATCCACCCGTCTCGGCCTCCCAAAGTGCTGGGATTATAGGCGTGAGCCACCGCGCCCGGCCTATGTTTTTCATTTTAAGGATGCTAACTTTTTTGGCCAGCACAGTGACTCATACCTGTCATCTCAGCACTGTGGGAGGTGGAGACGGGAGAATCCCTTGAACCCAGGAGACGGAGGTTACAGTGAGCTGAGAGCGCGCCACTGCACTCCAGCCTGGACGACGGAGAGAGAGAGAGAGAGAGAAAGAGAGGGAGACACCCTGTCTCAAAAAAATTTAAAAATTTTAAATAAGAAAAGTTTTTTTGTTGATCATGCATACCAACATTTAAAACATTAAAGTGTTATGAAAATACAGAATAGTTTTTAATATCAATAATTTCTGAAAATTCCTAGGAATTTCTATTTTATTCCCAAATCCTAAAAAATTGGTCATAAAATGATAAATTTGAAGCTGTTGATGGGTATTCTGGGTGCTATAACTGTGTCTATTCTCATATGTGTTTAAAAATTTTCTTTTTTTTTTTTTTTCTTTTTTTTTAAGATAGGGTTTCACCATGTTGGTCAGGCTGGTCTTGAACTCCTGACCTCAGGTGATCCACCCGCCTTGGCCTCCAAAGTGCTTGGATTATAGGCATGAGCCACCATGCCTAGCCCTAAAATTTTCTTTTTTTTTTTTTTTGGGTGGAGGTCTCATTCTGTCACCCAGTCTGGAGTGCAGTGGCTCGCTTTCATCTCACTGCAACCTCTGTCTCCCTGCTTCAAGTGATTCTCATGCCTCAGCCTCCTGAGTAGCTGGGATTATGGGTGCCTGCTGACGCACCCAGCTAATTTTTGTATCTTTGGTAGAGGCTGCGTTTCACCATGTTAGCCAGGCTGGTTTCGAACTCCTGACCTCAAGTGATCCACCCACCTCGGCCTTTCAAAGTGTTGGGATTACAGCATGAGACATCGTGCCCAGCCTATGTTTAAATTTTTCCAACCAAAACTGGATCATTTGGGCTGCATTCCTGCCTAACATCCTTTGATGACTTTCTAGCACCCTTAGGATGAAAGCCAGCCACTTTGTGCCCTTTAAAGCTTGCATCATTTTGACCTTTTCACCCTCCATCTCCAGCTCTCACTCTCCTACTACTTTCCGGCAACATCAGTGTTCCTCAAACTCAACACTTTCCTGACTCAAGGTCTTTGCCCACGCTGTTTACTCTGCTCAAAATACTCTTTCAGGCCAGCACTTTGGGAGGTCCAGGCAGGTGGATCACATGAGGCCAGGAGTTTAGACCAGCCTGGCCAACATGGAGAAACCCTGTCTCTACTTAAAAAAAAAAAAAAAAAAAAAAAAAAATTAGTTGGGCATGGTGGCACAGACCTGTAATCCCAGCTACTCAGAAGGCTGAGGTAGGAGAATCGCATGAAGCTGGGAGGTGGAGGCTGCAGTGAGCCGAGATCGTGCCACTGCACTCCAGCCTGGGCAACAGAGCAAGACTCCATCTCAAAAAAAAAAAAAAAAGGAATACTCTTTCTGCTACCATTTCCCTGGCTAACTTTTACTTATCTTTCAATACGAGTTCCTCCTAGAGGCTTTCCTTGGACAACCTCCTCCCTGCTGCCAAATCTAAATAAGATCTTCCTATGAAAATCTCCCCCAACCCTGTCCTACCATCCTTCATAACCCTTCTCACAGTTTGTAGTGATATATTTATTCACGTACTTACTGGTTTAATGACTGTCCCTTGCTACATGGTAAGGGCAGGGGGCATGTCCTTTTGGTTCACCCCTATTATATCTACCCACACTCTTAGGACAAGGCTTTGTACGAAATTGGCCCTCGGTAACTACTAGTGTAAACAATCCGACTGTCCAAGGGAGGCAGATGCTATGACAAGAAGGAAATAAAGTTCAGCAAAATTGCTCTTAGTGAATATGTAACAGCTCTCAGAACTACCAATGTTTTTTTATTGTCCACAAATTCCATTCTAGAATTTCACCTAAGATCAATACCGAGCTTGCTATTTGTCACTTCTGGAGTCTACCTCTCTTCTTTTTTTTTTTCTGAGATAAGGTCTCACTTTGTCATACAAGCCAGAGGGCAGTGGTACGAACTTGGCTCACTGAAGCCTTGACCTCTGGATTCAAGTGACCCACCTGCCTCAGCCTCCCAAGTAGTTGGGACCACAGGTGCCCATCACCACACCTGGCTTTTTTTTTTTTTAAGACGGAGTTTCACCATGTTGGTCAGGCTGGTCTTGAACTCCCGACGTCAGGTGATCCACCCGCCTTGGCCTCCCAGAGTGCTAGGATTACAGGCATGAGCCACCGCGCCCGGCCTTTTTTTTTTTTGAGATGGAGTTTTGCTCTTGTTGCCCAGGCTGGAGTGCAATGTCAGGATCTCAGCTCACAGTAACTTCCGCCTCCTGGATTCAAGCGATTCTCCTGCCTTAGCCTCCCAAGTAGCTGGGATTATAGGCATGTGCCACCACGCCCAGCTAATTTTGTATTTTTAGTAGAGACAGAGTTTCTCCATGTTGGTCAGGCTGGTCTCGAACTCCTGACCTCAGGTGATCTGCCCACTTCAGCCTCCCAAAGTGCTGGGATTACAGGCATGAGCCACCTTGTCTGGCTCACACCTGGCTAATTTTTGTATTTTGTATTTATTTTTTTTATTTTTTTTAGAGAAGGGGTTTTTGTCATACTGCCCAGGCTGGTCTCAAACTCCTGGGCTCAAGCAATCCACCCACTTCAACCTCCCAAAGTGCTGGGATTACAGGTGTGTGCCATTGTGCCTGGCCCCTTTTTTCTTTTTTGTTTTGTTTGAGACAGTCTCACTCTGTCACCCAGGCTGGAATTCAGTGGCGCTATCTCAGCTCGCTGCAGCCTCTGCCTTGAGCAATTCTTGTGCCTCAGCCCCCTGAGTAGCTGGGATTACAGGCGCATGCCACCATGCCCCACCAATTTTTGTATTTTTAGTGGAGATGTGGTTTCATCATGTTAGCCAGGCTGGTCTCGAACTCCTGACCTCAAATGATCCACCTGCCTTAGCCTCCCAAAGTGCTGGGATTATAGGCATAAGCCACTGCACCTGGCCCCTTTCTTCTTAAAAACCTTAATTAAATAAAAAAAAACTGATCCACTAAGGCTGGCAATGGAGGGAAAAAGCAGCTCAGGAGAATTAATAGGCATAGCAGCCAACTGCCGTGTGTGGAACTAATTTGCCTAGAATTCCATGTTGGCTTTTTTTTTTTTTTTTTTGGCTAGTCAAGTGAGGCAGTGGGAGTGGAGAAGGAGCAAAGAAATCTGTAACTGGTTGTGATAAATTAGTTGTAAACACCACGGCACTCGGACCCAACCCAAGTTTTTTTTTTCAGAATGTAATTTATATTTAATTTATTTTAACTTATTTATTTTTAGAGGCAGAGTGTTGCTCTGTCACCCAGGCTGGAGTGCAGTGGCATGATCAGGGCTCACTGCAGCCTGGAACTCCAGGGCCCAAATGATCCTCCCACATCAGCCTCCTAAGTAGCTGGGACTACAGGAGTGCAACACTATGACTGGCTAACTTTTTACTTTTTGTAGAGATGGGTCTCGCTATGTTGCCCGGCATGGTCTTGAACTCCTGAGCTCAAGCAATTCTCCTGCTTCAGCCTCCCAAGGTGCTGAGATTATAGGTGTCAGCCACCGTGCCTGGTGGCCCCTAGTTTTGACTCTTTTTTTTTTTTTTTTTTTTGTGTTTTTTTTTTTGGGAGAGGTTTTCTCTTGTTACCCAGGCTGGAGTGCAATGGTGCGATCTCGGCTCACCGCAACCTCCGCCTCCTGGGTTCAGGCAATTCTCCTGCCTCAGCCTCCTGAGTAGCTGGGATTACAGGCACGCGCCACCATGCCCAGCTCATTTTTTGTAGTTTTAGTAGAGACGAGGTTTCACCATGTTGATGCGGATGATCTCAATCTCTTGACCTCGTGATCCACCCGCCTCGGCCTCCCAAAGTGCTGGGATTACAGGTTTGAGCCACCGCGCCTGGCCCCCTAGTTTTGACTCTTATCCTAAGATTTAGTTTTTGGTCCAAGTAAAGAGGGTACTTCACCATTGTGTATATAGATATTGAAAAGACAATAGAACATTTAAAAAAAAATTTTATCAATAAAAATTTAACTGCTATCCAAATGTCACATATTGTGCTATAAAAAAATTAACAATGTAAATGAAATGAATACATTCCTGGAAAGACACAAACGACAGCACTGACTCAGGAAGAAATAAAATACCTGAATAGTCCTGTATCAATTAAATAAAGCAGATTTGAAATTTAAAATCTTGGTGAGTTAATTGTTAACAAAATATTAGCAAATAGAATTCAGCAATATGTAAAAAGGATAATACAGCCTTCCAAAGTGAGTTCATTCTAGGAATGCAAGATTGGTTTAACATTTGAAAACCAATTAATGTGATTCACCATGTTAATAGAATAAAGGAGAAAAACCATATGATTATCTCAGAGGCAGAAAAAACATTTAACCAAATTCAAAACTAAAATTTGTAACAATAACAACAAAAACCCCCCAAAACCCAAACTTTCACCAAGACGTTTTTGCCCGCAATTCACCTTGTAACCTTACTTCCGCACTTTCTGCTGAGCACCAAGAATTTCTCTCCAGGGCCAACCCTGGAGGAGTCAACACTCAACCTTAAACAAATATTGGCGGGCCTGTTAGGAGCTGAGGATACTGTTGTGAATAAGCAGATAAGGTCCCTACTTTATAGAGTTCACATTCTTGGAAATAGGCTTGATTTTATTAAGGGTTCTGGAAGGACTCCTTTCACTTTCATCCTGCCCATGCCACTTTTAAAACAACTGTAGGTGGTTTTCTGAGCTTCATCCTGTTGCCAATGAGACTTGCGGTCTGGTTGTTGGACTTCTTTAGTACCACGGCCCCAGAATGCCAGTCCTTACTACTGCCTCAAAAGAAGAAACCAAGACTGCCTCGTGCTCTGAGACCAGAGAAGACCAATCCACCTTTCTGGGCTTGCTGAAGAAGACAGAAAAAACCAGCAGGAAGCAATTGAACATATTGATGAAGTACAAGATGAAATACACCTTTTTTTTTTTGAGTCAGAGTCTCACTCTTGTCACGCAGACTGGAGTGAAATGGTGCAATCTCGGCTCACTGCAAGTTCTGTCTCGGGTTCAAACAACTCTCCTGCTTCAGCCTCCCAAGTAGCTGGGATTATTGGTGCCTGCCACCAAACCTGGCTAATTTTTGTATTTTTAGTAGAGACCGGTTTCACCATGTTGGCCAGGCTGGTCTCAAACTCCTGACCTCAAGTGATCCGCCCGCCTCAGCCTCCCAAAGTGCCAGGATTACAGGTGTGAGCCACCATGCCCAGCTGACAGACTTAATGAACAAGCTAGTGAGGAGATTTTGAAACTAGAAAAGAAATATAGCAAACTCTGCCCGGCATTTTTTCCAAAGAGGTCAGAGTTGATTGCCAAAATCCCAAATTTTGGGGTAACAATATTTGTCAACCATCCACAAGTGTTTCTATCGCTTATGGAGGAGGATAAAGAGGCACTGCATTATTTGACCAGAGTTGAATTGACAGAATTTGAAGATATTAAATTAGGTTACAGAATAGATTTTTATTTTGATGAAAATTCTTACTATGAAAATAAAGTTATCTCCAAAGAATTTCACCTGAATGAGAGTGGTGATCTGTCTTCAAAGTCCACTGAAATCAAACGGAAATCTGGAAGGGATTTGACAGAAAGTTCAAGTCAGACACAGAATAAAGCCAGCATGAGGAATCAGAGAGTTTTTTTTTACCTGGTTCACTGATCATTCTGATGCGGGTGTTGAGGAGTTAGGAGAGGTCATCAAAGATGATATTTGCCCAGACCTATTACAGTACTACTTGGTTCCTGATATGGATGATAAAGAAAAAGAAGAAGCCTGGGCACGGTGGCTCACGTCTGTAATCCCAGCACTTTGGGAGGCTGAGGCAGGTGGATTGTCTGCGGTCAGGAATTAGAGACCAGCCAGTTTTTAGTGAAACTCCGTTTCTACCAAAAATACAAAAAATTACCTGGGTGTGGTGGTGCATGCCTGTAATCCCAGCTACTCTGGAGGTCGAGGCAGGAGAATTGCTTGAACTGGGAGGCAGAGGTTGCCGTGAGCTGAGATTGTGCCATTGCACTCCAGCCTGAGCAACAAGACTGAAGCTCCATCTCAAAAAAAAAAAAAAAAGAAGAAGATGATGATGATGAAGGGCTGGAAGATACTGACAACGGAGAGGAGGATGAAGGAAGAGATGAGTAATAGAACACTGATGGATTCCAACCTTCCTTTTAAAAAATGTTCCCCATTTTCTGGGAGCAAGTTGCAGTCTTTTTGTTTTTTCCCTCTTGTGCCCAGTCACACCGGGCACACTGTTCCTGAGATTTCTTTTCTTTATACTGTCAGTCTTATTTTGGGGGGATGTACCTTGAACAGAATACAATGGGAAAAGAGTCTCTATCCCTTTCCATCCCAAATTCATTTTTCTCCCTTCTTGTCTGAACAAAAACTATATGGAATCAACAGTCCCAAGCTCTGTGGGAGAAAAGGAAAACCTACTTCCTTCTCTCTATTGGAAGCTGGAGGATGCTAGCCCCCTGCGTAGTTCTACATATAATTCTCGCTTTCTTCCTCCTTTCTCTGTGTATTGGACTCAGTTCACCGTGTCTCTATGTGAACATGGACAGTTAGTATTTACCAACATATATCTGTCTACTTTCTCTTGTTTAAAAAAAGGTGGGGAAAGGGCCAGGAGAAGGGAGTTAAATGTGAATTGAGACTGAGTGCAGTGACTCATATCTGTAATCCCAGCACTTTGGGAGGCTGAGGTGGGTGGATCACTTGAGGAAGGAGTTTAAGACAAGCCTGGCCAACATAGTAAAACCCAGTCTCTGCTAAAAATACAAAAAATTGCTGGACATGGTGGCAGATGCTTGTAATCCCAGCTACTCAGGAGGCTGAGGCAGGAGAATTGTTTAAACCTGGGAGGTGGCTAATTTTTGTATTTTTAATAGAGACAGGGTTTTGCCATGTTGGCCAGGTGGATCACAAGGTCAAGAGATGGAGACCATCCTGGCCAACATGGTAAAACCTTGTCTCTACTAAAAATATAAAATATTAGCCAGGCATGGTGGCAGGCACCTGTAATCCCACCTACTCAGGAGGCTGAGGCAGGAAAATCACTTGGACCCAGAAGGTGGAGGTTGCAGTGAGCTGAAATCGCACCATTGCACTCCAACCCTGGGCGACAGTTTGAGACTCTGTCTCAAACTCACTGCAACCTCTGCCTCCCGGGTTCAAGTGATTCTCCTGCCTCAGCCTCCTGAGTAGCTGGGATTATAGGTGCCCGCCATCACACCCAGCTAATTTTTTGTATTTTAGTAGAGATGGGGTTTCACTATGTTGGCCAGCTTCGTCTCGAACTCGTGACTTCAGGTGGTCCAACCACTTTGGTCTCCCAAAGTGTTAGGATTATAGGCTTGAGCCACTGCGCCTGGCCGAGGCTGGTATTGAACTGCTGACTTCAGGTGATCTGCCTGCCTCAGCCTCCCAAAGTGCTGGGATTATAGGCGTGAGCCACCGAGTCCAGTGATCATTCACTGTTTTTGTTGTTGTTTTCAGACAGGGTCTCACTCTGTCGCCCAGGCTGGAGTTGCAGTGGTGAGATCTCAGCTCGCTGCAACCCTCACCTCCCAGTTCAAGCAGTTCTCCCACCTCAGCCTCCTGAGTAGCTGGGACTTCAGGAGAGTGACACCACATCTGGCTAATTTTGTTGTATTTTTTGGTAGAGACAGGATGTCACCACGTTGGTCAGGCTGGTCTCGAACTCCTCAGGTGATCTGCTTGCCTCAGCCTCCAAAAGTGTTGGGATTACAGGCTTGAGCCACCATGCTTGGTCTCAATCTTTTTTAGTATATTACAGATTTGTGCAACCAACCCTGCAATCTAACTTAACATTCTCATGCTCCATTAGCAGTCAATCCTAAACAGTTTTAAAGTGTTTAAAAAACAGTGTTCTTCATTGCCATCCTTACTTGTTTCTCTTTTTTTTTTTTTTAACATTTTTTTTTTTTTAAGATGAGGTTTCGGTCAGGCACGGTCGCTCATGCCTGTAATCCCAGCACTTTGGGAAGCCAAGGCGGGTGGATCATGAGGTCAAGATATCGAGACCATCCTGGCCAACATGGTGAAACCCCGTCTCTACTAAATATAAAAACATTAGCTGGGCATGGTGGCACGTGCCTGTAGTCCCAACTACTCAGGAGGCTAGGGCAGGAGAATTTCTTTTTTATGTATATTTTTTAAAATAAATTAAATTTTTTTTTTTGAGACAGAGTTTCGCTCTTGTTGCCCAGGCTGGAGTGCAATGGCGCGATCTCGGCTCACCGCAACCTCTGCCTCCTGGGTTCAGGCAATTCTCCTGCCTCAGACTCCTGAGTAACTGGGATTACAGGCATGCGCCACCATGCCCAGCTAATTTTTTGTATTTTTAGTAAAGATGGGGTTTCACCGTGTTGACCAGGATGGTCTCGATCTCTTGACCTCATGTTCCACCCGCCTCGGCCTCCCAAAGTGCTGGGATTACAGGCGTGAGCCACCGCGCCTGGCCCTAAGTTAAATTTTTTAAAAATATAAATAAAAATTATAAAGATGGGGTTTCAGTATGTTGGCCAGGATGGTTTCCATCTTCTGACCTCGTGATCCGCCTGCCTCAGCCTCCCAAAGTGCTGGGATTACAGGCGTGAGCCACTGCGCCTGGCTCTTGTTTCTTTTTTAAGTCTAAAGAGGACTTTAGCCTCCTGAGAATTGCTCCTATGACTTGTACATATATGCTCTGATATTTGTCTTTGAATTTGCCCTTCTGTTTTCTTTATTTTCTTATGTATGTATGCATGTATGTATGTATGTATGTATGCATGTATTTAAAGACGGGGTTTCACCATGTTGGTCAGGCTGGTCTTGAACTCCCGACCTCAGGTGATCCGCCCGCCTTGGCCTCCAAAGTGCTTGGATTACAGGCGTGAGCCACCACACCTGGCCTGTATTTATTTATTTAGAGATGGAGTTTTGCTCTTGTTGCCCAGGCTGGAGTGCAACGGTGCAATCTCTGCTCCCAGCAACCTCCGCCTCCCAGGTTCAAGCAATTCTCCTGCCTCAGCCTCTCAGCTATCTGAAATTACAGGAATGCACCACCACTCCAGGCTAATTTTGTATTTTTAGTAGAGATGGGATTTCTCCTTGTTGGTCAGGCTGGTCTCTAACTCCCAACCTCAGGTGATCCACCCACCTCAGTCTCCAAAAGTGCTGGGAATAAAGGAATGAGCCATCTTGCCTGGCCTTATTTTATTATTATTATTATTATTATTATTATTATTATTATTTTGAGACACAAGATAGTCGCCCAGGCTGGAGTGCAGTGGCACGATATTGGCTTACCACAAACTTCACCTCTTGGGCCCAAGTTATCTTCCCACCTCAGCCTCCCAAGTAGCTGGGATTATAGGCATGTGCTACCACACTTGGCTAATTTTTATCTTTTTAGTAGAGACAGGGTTTCACCATGTTGGGCAGGCTGGTCTCGAACTCCCGACCTCAGGTGATCTGCCTGCTTTGGCCTCCCAAAGTATTTAAAAAAAATTTTTTTTTTTAAAGGGATGGGATCTCCGTATGTTTCCCAAGCTATTCTGAAAATCCTGGTTTCAAGTGATCCTCCCACCTTAGCCTCAAAAAGGGCTGGGATTACAGGCATGTCATTGCTTCCAGCCCCAATATTTTTATTTATTTAAAAAATGTAGAGCCAGGGTGTGGCTCTGTTGCCTGAGCTGAGGATATAGACATGTGCCACCACATCCAGCTACATTTTTTGTATTCTTTATAGAGACAGGTCATGTGGCCCAGAAACTCCTGGACTCAAGTGATCTGCTTGCCTCGACCTCCCAGAGTGCTGGGTTTACAGGTATGAGCCACTGCACCTGGCCGTGACTACCTGTTTTCTCTTTGCCCTTAGGACCACAGTGGATGGGCATAGTGGGTATGGTATTGTCTCCATAACATCCATTCCACTCTCCTTCAATTCTGTAGCAGCATGTACAGCTGGAGCTCCAGCTGCTGGGGAGGGGAGATTTTGACTGTACCGCATGTAAAGTCTTTATTTCCTCTATATTTTTCAGTTACATGAGCAGATACATTTCCTTTATTCTTCAAGTCCATTTGTGGTGTCTTTTTGTTCAACGGATATGGCATCCTACTTAGGAGTCATTCATTTGTTATATTTTTTTTTTTTTTGAGACGGAGTTTCGCTCTTGTTGCCCAGGCTGGAGTGCAATGGCGCGATCTCGGCTCACCGCAACCTCCGCCTCCTGGGTTCAGGCAATTCTCCTGCCTCAGCCTCCTGAGTAGCTGGGATTACAGGCATGCGCCACCATGCCCAGCTGATTTTTTGTATTTTTAGTAGAGACGGGGTTTCACCATGTTGACCAGGATGGTCTCGATCTCTTGACCTCGTGATCCACCCACCTCGGCCTCCCAAAGTGCTGGGATTACAGGCGTGAGCCACCGCGCCTGGCCTCATTTGTTATTTTTTAACAGTTTTATTGAGATGTAGTATACATACCATGCAATGCACCCATTTAAAGTGTACATACAGGCTGGGTGCGGTGACTCATGTCTATATTCCCAGCACTCTGAGAGGCGGGGAAGTTGAACAATTTGAGAGGTGGAAGTGGGACAATCTCTTGAGCCCTGGAGTTGGAGACCAGACTGTGTAACACAGAGAAACTTCATTTCTCAACAAAATTAGTCAGGTGTGGTGGTGCGTGCCTATGTCTCAGCTACTTGGGAGGCTGAGGTGGGAGAATCCCTTGAGTCCAGGAGGTTGAAGCTTCAGTGAGTTGTGATCGTGCCACTGCACTCCAGCCTGTGTATGCCTGCGTGACAAAGCAAGACCATCACACACACACACACACACACACACACATGCACACACACACACAAAGGTGAAGTACATACAAAATGGATTTGAGTTTATTTACAGAGCTGTACAACCACAGGAGTAGGCAGATCACTTGAGCCCAGAAATTTGAGACCAGCCTGGGCAACACGATGAAACCTTGTCTCTACCAAAAAAATCACTACAATCAATTTTAGAATATTTTCATCACCCCAAAAAGGAGCCCTATACCCATTAGCAGTCACTTTCCATTTCCACCCATGTTGAAATTCTGACTTCCAAGACTGTCCGATAATAATGTTGTATTGTTTTAAGCCACCACGTTTGTTAATGCAGCAATATTTATGTATCTTCTTTGGAGAAATTTCTATTCAAATCTTTGCCCATTTTTCAATTGGATTATTTATCTTTTTATTGTTGAGTTGTTAGAGCTTTTTATGTATTTTGGATACAAGTCCCTTATCAGATACATGATTTGCAAATATTTTCTCACATTCTGTGAGTTTTTTCACTTTCTTGATTCTGTCTTTTAAAGCTCAAAAGTATTTAAGTTTGATGATGCCCACTTTGTCTATTTTTGTTGTTGTTTATGCTTTTGGTGTCATAACTAAGAAGAAGACTTCCTCTAACCTAAGGTCGTAAAGATTTATTATTTTCTTCCGAAAATTTCATAGTTTAGCTTTTACATTTAGGACTACAATCCGGTTTAGTTATTGTATGTGGTGTAAAGAAGGGGTCCAACTTTCTCATTTTGCATGTGGATATACGGTTGTCCCAGCATAATTTATTCTTTTTTTATTTTTTTGAGACAGAGTCTTACTCTGTCGCCCAGGCTGGAATACAATGGCACGATCTCGGCTCACTGCAACCTCCGCCTCTCGGGTTCAAGTGATTCTCCTGCCTCAACCTCCCAAGTAGCTGGGATTACAGGCACGTGCCACTGCATCCAGCTAACTTTTGTATTTTTAGTAGAGATGGGGTTTCACCATCTTGGCCAGGCTGGTCTCGAGCTCCTGACCTTGTGATCCACGCGCCTCAGCTTCCCAAAGTGCTGGGATTATAGGCATGAGCCACCATATCCAGTCAATTTATTGAAAAGATGATTCTTTCCTCACTAAATTGTCTTACGACCCTTTTTGAAAATCAATTGGTCACAAAGCTAACAGTTTATCTTTGAACTTTCTGGTCTGTTCCATTGATCTATGTGTCTATCCTTATGCCGGTACCACACGGCCTTGATTACTATAGTTGCTTGTGATTTTTAAATAAAATTTAAAACATTTTAAAAAATTTTGCCAGATGTGGTGGCTCACGCCTGTAATCTCTGTGCTTTGGGAGGCTGAGATGGGCAGATCATTTGAGGTCAGGAGTTTGAGACCAGCCTGGCCAACATGGTGAAACCTCATCTCTACCAAAAATACAAAAATCAGCTGAGCACAGTGGCATGTGCCTGTAATCCCAGCTACTGGGGAAGCTGAGGCAGGAGAATTGCTTGAACCCCGGGAGGCGGAGGCTGCAGTGAGCCAAGATTGCACCACTGCACTCCAGCCTGGGCAAAGCGAGACTTTGTCTCAACAACAACAACAAAATATAGATAGATAGACAGATATAAGTTTTTTGTAGACAGAGTCTCACTATGTTAGCCAGGCTGGTTTCAAACTCCTGAGTTCAGGCAATCCTCCTGCCTCAACCTCCCAAAGTGCTGAGATTATAGGCATGAGCCACTGTGCCCTGCCTAAATACAATTTTTGTTCTGAAGACAGTATATTATTATTACAGAAAAATAAGAGGAAAAGGGAAGAAGAAAAAAAATTAACAATTATTTCAAGACAACCATTGTTAATGAATTAATATATTTTATCCCTTTCTTGTTTTTATGTTTTATTTTTTAACATAACTGAGATTAGAATGTACAGTCAGCTCTTTGTAAGTTCTGCATCCTGGGGTTCAACCAAGTACAGATTGAAAATATTTGAAAAAAGAAAGGATGGCTGAATTTATACTGAACATGTACAGGTTTTTTTTTTCCTTGTCATTATTTCCTAAGTAATACAGTAAAACTACTATTCACACAGCATTAAGTCTTATAAATAACTTAGAGATGATTTAAAGTATATGTAAAGAGAGGCCGGGCGCGGTGGCTCAAGCCTGTAATCCCAGCACTTTGGGAGGCCGAGGTGGGTGGATCATGAGGTCAAGAGATCGAGACCATCCTGGTCAACATGGTGAAACCCCGTCTCTAGTAAAAATACAAAACATTAGCTGGGCATGGTGGCACGTGCCTGTAATCCCAGCTACTCAGGAGGCTGAGGCAGGAGAATTGCCTGAACCCAGGAGGCGGAGGTTGCGGTGAGCCGAGATCGCGCCATTGCACTCCAGCCTGGGTAACATGAGCGAAACTCCGTCTCAAAAAAAAAAAAAAAAAAAGTATATGTAAAGTATATGGGAGGATGTGAGTAGGTTACATGCAAATACTACATTATTTTATATTAGGAACTTGTAATTGTGGATTTGGCATCTGTGGGGGCAGGGGGAGTCCTAGAACCAACCTTCCACAGATACTGAGGGATGACTGTAAATACAATTTTGTATTTTGCACTTTTTACTTAATATTGTAATAGGCCAGGCATGGTGGCTCACACTTGTAATCCCAGCACTTTGGGAGGCCCAGGTGGGCGGATCACCTGAGGCCAGGAGTTTAAGACCAGCTTGGCCAACATGGCAAAAACCCATCTCTACTAAAAATGTTAAAAAATTAGTTGGGTGTGTTGGCACACGCCTGTAATCCCAGTAGGGAGGCTGAGGCACAAGAATTGCTTGAACCTGCGAGGCCAAGATTGCACCACTGCACTGCAGCCTGGATTGTAAAAAAGCATTTTCTCTTGGTACTGGAAAACTTAACAAAGCATCTTTCCTAACGGTTGCATTAGTGTTCTACTGTGGGAATATATTATCATTTATTTAACCAGGCTCATATTTTTTGATACCTAAATTATTCTCATTTTTTCCTATAAATAACACTGCACCATTGTGAATAAATTTTTGTATATGTTTTGGATAATTTTCTTAGGATAATTTTTTTTTCTTTCTCCTCCTGACTCTTCTTAGGGTAATTTAACAGGAATATGATTGATATGCATCACCAGATGGTTTTCCTAAAAGTGGTATCAATTTAGCCCACCACTAGCAGGGTATAAAGAGAGCCCTGCACTGCATGCTTGCTAGTACTGGGTATTTCCCTATCCTCCCAACATTTTTTTGTTTTTTCAAGGCAGAGACTCGCTCTGTTGCCCAGGCTGGAGTGCAATGGCGCCACCTCGGTTCACTTCAACCTCCACCTCCTGGGTTCAAGCGATTCTCCTGCCTCAGCCTTTCCAGTAGCCGGGATTACAGGCATATGCCACCACGCCTGGCTAATTTTATGTATTTTTTCTTTTCTTTTTTTAATTCTTCCCTTAAAGATGTAGGAATTTTATGTATTTTTAGTAGAGACGGAGTTTCACCATGTTAGCCAGGATGGTCTCAATCTCCCAACCTCATTATCCGCCCACCTTGACCTCCCAAAGTGGTGGCATTACAGGCGTGAGCCACCGCGCCCAGCCCACATTTTTTTTTTTAACTATTGCAAATTTTATAGATAAAATGGTACCTGGTTTTAAAAATTTGCATTTCTTTTGTTATTAGTGAGTTGAACATTTTCCCACGTGTCTTTTAGCCCAATATATTTCCTCTTTTGTGAACTGTTCAACTTCATTTATCTTTCCACGGGGTTCTTGATCAGTTTTGACTAACTCCCTTGGACCCTACCTTTCCTATCACTTCCCAACTCTTAACACATGGGAGTAATTCACTCAGAACATAAAGAAAGGGGCTTTCTAAATAAAGAGAATATTTAAAAATACATAATATCTGAAAAGAGACTTTTCTTCACAACGTGTAGAGATGAAGAAATAGGTCAGGGTAAAACTATCACCTCTGACAGGAATATTAGCCCTCTCTGACCTGCTCCAATAGCCAGAAAAGTTGACAAATGTAGCCCTTCTTGGGCAAAGCGCTTAAGAATTTCTGTATTTAAAAATCTCCAATTCTGGCTGGGCACGGTGGTTCACACCTGTAATCCCAGCACTTTGGGAGGTCAAGACAGTAAGATTACAGGAAGAAAACTAGGTGTCCAGGAATTCAAGACCAGCTTGGGCAACATGGCAAAACCCTGTCTCTACAAAAAAAAAAAAATTAGCTGGGCACAGTGGTGCATACTTGTGGTCCCAGCTATTCAGGAGGCTGAGGTAGGAGGATCGCTTGAGCCCAGGAGGTCAACGCTACAGTGAGCTGTGGTTGTGCCACTGAACTCAGTCTGGGAAGCAGTGAGAACTTCTCTCTCTCTCTCTCTCTTTCTTTCTGAGTTTTGCTCTTGTTGCCTAAGCTGGAGTGCAGTGGCGTGATCTCGGCTCACCGCAACCTCGGCTCACCGCAACCTCTGCCTCCCAGGTTTAAGCAATTCTCCTGCCTCAGCCTCCTGAGTAGCTGGGATTACAAGTGTGCAATACCAGGCCCAGCTAATTTTTTGTATTTTTAGTAGAGATGGGGTTTCACCATGTTGGCCAGGCTGGTCTCGAACTCCTGACCTCAGGTGATCTACCACGCCTGGCCCACATTCTTATTTCTTAAGCAGTTGGTGTTTTACTCTAAAGAAAGATGCCGCAAATCCAGATCCTAAGTACAAAGTCATCATAATTAGTAGCTGCCACATGTTTTTAACTGAAAATGGCAAATTATTCCCTGGGCCTTCTGCATAGTGGCTCCTGCAGACCACAGATGTTATCAACCATCTAATGCTCTGTCTCCACATGGAGCTCTTGGAAGCTCCACCTAAGTTGTAAAGACCCAAGCCAGAAGCAATGGCAGCATGATACCAAGTCCTCCTTTGTTCAGGACCTTGTGTCTGAACTGTGTCTGAAAGAGTAAACATAAATGATATTAACACAGGTTGGGGTAGATATGAACAAGGACTAGCCAACTTTCAGGAGTTTGAACCTCTACACGGACAATTGTAAAGATCTATGTAGGACTCCTCAGTTATTTGGTAGGAAGAAATTGATAATGCTTTGAAAATTAATAATGCCTTATTTATTTATTTATTTAAGAGAGAGTCTCGTTCTGTAACCCAGGCTGGAATGCAGTGGCGCGATCTCAGCTCACTGTGACCACTGCCTCCTGGGTTCAAGCAATTCTCATGCCTCAGCCTCCGAGTAGCTGGGAATACAGGTGCATGCCACCACGCTAGACTAATTTTTTTGTATTTTTAGTAGAGACGGGGTTTCACCACGTTGGCCAGGCTGGTCTTGAACGCCTGACCTCAGGTGATTCTTCTGCCTCGGTCTTCCAAAGTGCTGGGATTACAGGCGTAAGCCTCTGTGCCTGGCCGATAATGCCTTATCTTTAATAAGCATGTCCAAGCAAGAATGGGATGGCTAACTAATCTGAATTCCAGCCAGTCCATGAAAGGTGATGGAAGGTGAAAAACTATAATCTCACAGGGCCAGACATCATCATATCACCTAGCTATCCCTGAATTAGGTAAGCCTATTCACATGAGGGGACTCTGGGCATCAGTGGGAATCCCACAAAAGTCAAGCTACAAGGTTGAAGGTAGTGGGGGAATACCAAACCGGAACCTGACATTTCATACTGCTTCCCTGACAGGTCCTTTCAAAGAAACAAGAACTGAAATGCAGCCTGAACTGGCATGCAAAGCAGGCAGCTATTTCAGTCTGAATCATGAGCAGGGGCCACAGTGGGCCATCTGAAACTGAGTGGCAAAGGAAAACTGAACACCAAGGCCTGAGCTGCTTATGACAAAGAATTGAAACTGTCCAGGCAACTGGTCCATTCCAAGCATTAGCTGTGCTGGGAGCTGGGCCAGGAAGCAGAATTTTAGATTTTCTTTCGGGCTAGAGCCGTGCAACAGGGATCCTTCTCCTCCACCTGTCCCCTCCTCCCCAGGGTTCCTGCAGTCCCCTTCCCTGTCACAGGACTGAGAGGCAGCAGCCTCTTAGCATGGCTTTCCTTTGGCTGCAGTGTTGCCATGTCACCTGGTGTTCGGCTCCTCCCCCACCCTGGCACAGGTTCATAACAGCCTGTGGTGTTGCCAAGGAGCTGGCACCGTCCAGACCCAGCATGCAGGGTTGGGCCTGAGGTGGCTGGCCACGTCATCTGTCACGCAGGGTGTTTATGCGCCGTGCAGTCCAGCAATGCAAGGATCGGCCAAGGATCCTCAAGTTTATTATGCTTTCTTTGGCCTTCAAGAACTGGATGGCTGGCAGGTCCAGTGGCTCATGCCTGTAATCCCAGCACTTTGGGAGGCTGAGGTGGGCGGATCACAAGGTCAGGAGTTCAAGACCAGCCTGGCCAGTATGGTGAAACCCAGTCTCTACTAAAAAATTACAAAAATTAGTTGGGCATGGTAGTAGGCACCTGTAGTCCCAACTACTCGGGAGGCTGAGGCAGGAGGTGGAGGCTGAAGTGAGCCAAGATTGGGCCACTGCACTCCAGCCTGGAAGACAGAGCAAGACTCCATCTCAAAAAAAATGGCTCATTAAAACAAGTCACAGAAAGCTCTGATGGAAATAACTTTCAAGCTTCCCTCTTGAAATACCTTTCCTGCCTTTTTCCTGCTAATTCATTTTCCTCTCCCTCATCTCCCCTTCTGAAAAGCCTTCCTTCACCATAAGACCTACTCACGCAGACCTACTCTTACAGGCTGCTAGTCCTCTGTTCTGTATCTCAGAAAAGAAGTTTTTTTTTCCAAGGCCCAGCTGCCTCCTAACCAGGGAAGCTGAAGGAGCACTTACAGAAAGTAAATACATTGCAATATTATCTTAAGTTATACAAATGTCTTTCCAACGTAGTAGGCACCAAATATATTTAACTTCATTGAAATCATATGCAAAAACACACGTCCTTGAGAGCCAAAAAATTTTAATTTTTTAAATTATTTATGCACACATAATTCTTAAAATCTCAGGCTCTAGAAAGACCTAAGTTTAAATTAAGGCTTTAGCAATTACTGGTTGTGACCTTTAATGACTCACCTCATTTCTCTGAACTGCCTCATTTATAAAATAAAGATTTTAATAGCAAGCCCCTTAGGGCTTTAGAGCGGATTAAATGTGATACTTTATGTAAATGAGCCACTTGTTCACACATGTAAACAGTTAAGCCACGTGCATCATTCTAAGTGTGTGTATATATTATTCTTTCATAAATTGTTTTTTTTTTTTTTTTTTTTTTTGAGACAGGGTCTTGCTCTGTTGCCCAGGCTAGTCACGGACTGCAGCCTTGACCTCTCAGGCTCAAGCAATTATCCCACCTCAGCCTCCTGAGTAGCTGGGAAGTACAAGTGCCTGGCACCGCACTTGGCTAAGTGTTTTATTTTTAGTGGAGATAAGGTCTCGCCATGTTGCCCAGGCTGGCATGAAACTTCTGGCCTCTAGTAATCCTCTCACCTTGACCTCCCAAAGTGCTGGAATTATAGGTGTGAGCTACCACGCTTGGCCTATGTCTACTTTTTGACCAGCATCTCTATAAGGGCAATGCCAGGCTGACTGTCTGAGTGAGTGAGGTTGAGCAGCCTGTTGATGCTCCATGTGTAATCCCAAGAGAGCTCCAAGATAGTCTCATGGTATTTGGAGTAGGCTCAGGAAAAAGGCCTGGATCATTGAATTTGAGACACAGGATTAGTATCTGCATAATGAGCCAACTATGCTACCTCAGGCCATGATAGATAGTTGCTAAGTTTTAGGAAACTGATTCATTTATTTACTCATTCATTTATCCAAACATTTATTGAGCATCTGTTACGTCTGAGGCTACAATGTTGAAGAGGCTATAATGTACAAGGTCCTTTTCCACTTAAGCTTACAGTTTAATTGTTTAACCTAAATAAATAATGAGGCAATTTAATTTATATTCATTGGAAAACAATTCAGTTCAACTATGTAAGGGAACACTGGGTTTTATTAAAACAGAATTAAAACCCTCAAAGCTTAGCTCTTGAAAGAGAGTATCTTACAGGAAGAACTGGCTGGCCAAATAGTCCGGAATCTGTCCCAGTTTCCTCCTCCCTCAGGTTACCTGTGTCTTTGCTGTTCTCTTTCCATCCCTTTGGTCTAAGCATATTTTTTTTTTGTTTTTTGTTCATTTGTTTGTTTGTTTGAGAAGTAGTCTTGCTCTGTGGCCCAGGGTGGAATGCAATCTTGACTCACTGCACCCTCCAGCTCCCAGGTTCAAGCGAGTCTCTTGCCTCAGTCTCCCAAGCAGCTGGAATTACAGGCACTCGCCACCACACCCAGCTAATTTTTGTATTTTTAGTAGAGATGGGGTTTCACCATTTTGGCCAGGATGGTCTCAAGCTCCTGACCTCATGATCCGCCCACCTGGGCCTCCCAAAGTGCTGCTATTACACGTGTGAGCCACCACGCCCAGCCTAAGCATAGATTATTAAACTTTGTTTTGTTGATGAAATAAGTTGGAGTCCTCAACAAACTATTTTGCTAAATATAAGGGAGAACAAAAATACATACTTGAAAGCAGTATGAAACAATGGCATGATTTTGGAAAATTGTTTGGCAGTATTAAAACTGTACTACAGTCAGGTACTATTTGTAATAGTCAAATATTGGAGACAGTGTTTTGTTTTGTTTTTTTTCTTTTTTGAGACAGCCTAGTTCTGTCACCCAGGCTAGAGTGCAGTGGCATGATCTCGGCTCACTGCAATCTCTACCTCCCAGGTTCAAGCCATCCTCCTGCCTCAGCCTCCGGAGTAGCTGGGATTACAAGCATGCACCAACACGCCTGCCTAATTTTTGTATTCTTAGTGGAGATGGGGTTTCACCATTTTGGCCAGGTTGGTCTAGAACTCCTGGCCTCAAGTGACCCACTCACCTCAGCTTCCCAAAATGCTGGGATTGTAGGCGTGAGCCACTGCACCCAGCCATTGGAAACAATTTTAATCTCCACATGCAATTGAATGGATAAACTAGGGTATTTTCACTCAATGAAATAGCACAACAAGAATGAACAAACTACAACTAAATGAGTGAATCTTACCAACATAATGCTGAGCAAAAGAATTCAGAAAGGAAAATATACTGTATAATTCTCTTTATCTAAAGTTCCAAAACTGTCAAAAGTAATCTATGGTGTTTGAAGTCAAGATGGTTTTATCTGTCTCCCAACTGAGGAATTTTTCAGTCCCCAGAAGACTGGTAGAATTATGATGAGTATTTATATCCAGTGAATAAGCATATCTTTTGGGTAAGATCTCAGCTCCTATATTTAAAGTGTCTGTGTTCTCATTATAAACCCAATAAGAAAATAATGCTTCAACAAAACAATAATTATTGCATTAATACTATAAATTATCACCCCTTACAACATAAGTTCCATGGGAGCTGGGATTTTGTCTTACTTACTGCTTTATTTTATTTTACTCATGGCTGCCATGGGACACCTAGAACACATAGCACCCGGAACCGTCCTTGGCACAAAATGGGCATTGAATAAAATTTCTTGGATGAAGTAATTATATTCAAACAGAACAGCATGGCACAGAGGATAACAATATGTGTTCTGGAACAAGACTGCTTTGGTTCAAATCCCAACTCTGCCACTTGCTAGTTCTGAGACACTGGACATGTTATTTAATCTATCCATGCCTCAGTTTCCTCATCTGTAAAACAGAGAAACTACTACTCTCTTCCTCTTAGGATTGCTATGAGGTTTAAAGAATGCTTGTAAAGATAATGTATGGAATTATTTGGCGACAACCATGCCAAAAGAGGGCTTGCCGTATCTCTTAGAAACATAGAAAATTTGGTCTTCTCACCATCTGTGTGACATACACTAGAATAAATCATTTTAAAAGCTAATAAATGCTAAATGAATAAAATGAAGAAAACTTTCAAAATTATTAAAATTGAAGAGCACAGCAAGATTATCTGTAGGTAAAGACAAGCTTATTCCAAAATTTATACAGAAAGTCAAAGGAGCTAGAATAGCTAAAACGATTTGGAAACAGAAGAATATCTCGGAGGTATTAGTCTATCTGATGTTAAGATTTACTGTAAGGCCGGGCATGGTGGCTCAAGCCTGTAATCCCAGCACTTTGGGAGGCCGAGGCGGGTGGATCACGAGGTCAAGAGATCGAGACCATCCTGGTCAACATGGTGAAACCCCGTCTCTACTACAAATACAAAAATTCAGCTGGGCATGGTGGCGTGTGCCTGTAATCCCAGCTACTCAGGAGGCTGAGGCAGGAGAATTGCCTGAACCCAGGAGGTGGAGGCTGCGGTGAGCCGAGATGGCGCCATTGCACTCCAGCCTGGGTAATGAGAGCGAAACTCCGTCTCAAAAAAAAAAAAAAAAAAAAAAAAAGATTTACTGTAGTGCTATAGACTCACTGTAAAGCTATAGTAATCAAAACAGTATGGAGTAGTGAAAGATACACAAGTCAATGGAACAGGCCAGAAATTGATTTTTGACAAAGGAGCAAAAGCAATTCGATGAAGAATAGTCTTTTCAATGAATAGCCGTGTAGAAACTGGACACCCATAGGCAAAAGAAAACAAAAACAACCTAACCTAAACTTCATATCTTTTTTTTTTTTTTTTTTTTGAGATGGAGTTTCACTCTTGTTGCCCAAGCTGGTGCAGTGGCGAAATCTTGGCTCCCTGCAACCTCCACCTACTGGGTTCAAGCAATTCCCCTGCCTCACCCTCCCAAGTCGCTGGGATTACAGGTGCATGCCACCACACCTGGCTAATTTTATGTATTTTTAGTAGAGATGGGGTTTCACCATGTTGGTCAGGCTGGTCTCAAACTCCTGACCTTACGTGATCCACCCGCCTGAGTCTCCCAAAGTACTGGGATTACAGGTGTGAGCCACTGTGCCTGGCCTAAACTTCACATCTTACACAAAAATTAATTCAAAATGTATTGTGAATGTAAATGTAGCATGTGAAAAAAAGTTAATCACTATATGATTCCATTTATATGATATTCTTTTTTAAAAATTTAAATTTGATTTAACTTAATTTGGCCCGGGCAGCGGCTCATGCCTATAATCCCAGCACTTTGGGAGTCTGAGGTGGACAGATCACTTGAGCTGAGTTTAAGACCAGCCTGGTCAACATGGTGAAACCTAGTCTGTACAAAAAATACAAAAATTAGCCAGGCAGGATGTCATGCACCTGTATTTCCAGCTACTCGGGAGGCTGGGGCAGATCACTTAACACCAGGAAGTTGAGGCTGCAGTGAGGCAAGATGGTGAGACCACACTCCAGCCTGGGCCACAGTGAGGCTGTCTCAACAACAACAAAAAATTATTTTTATTTATTTATTTTTGGAGACAGAGTCTTGCTTTGTTGCCCAGGCTAGAGTGCAATGCTGCAATCTCGACTCACTGTACCTTCTGCCTCCCAGGTTCAAGTGATTCTTATGCCTCAGCCTCCTGAGTAGCTGGGATTACAGGGGCATGCCACCATGTCCTGATAATTTTTTGTATTTTTAGTTGAGACGGGGTTTTGTCACGTTGACTAGGCTGGTCTCAAACTCCTCACCTCAGGCAATCTACCTGCTTCAGCCTCCAAAAGTGCTAAGATCACAGGCGTGAGCTACCATGCCCGGCCCTGATTTTTTTTTAACTTAATTTTATTTTTTTGTAGAGATGGGGTCTCCTTATGTCGCTCAGGCTGGTTTTGATAAACATTATTCTCTTTTAAATTATGATCATTATTATTATGACAGGAGAATTATTCAGTCACACACTGCCTGGCAGAGTAGGCAATCAATAAATATTTGGTGAATTAATCAGTCAATGATAGGTACAGGGAAAAGGTGGAAGACTGATAGATTTTCTTTTCTTTTTTTTTTTTCCTTCTGAGACAGGATCTTGCTCTGTTGCCCAGGCTGGAGTGCAGTGGCGCCATCTTGGCTCATTAAAACCTCAACCTCCCTGGGCTCAGGTGATCCTCCCACCTTAGCCGCTTGTGTAGCTGGGACCACAGGTGCACACCACCATGCCTGACTAATTTTTGTATTTTTTGTAGAGACAGGGTTTTGCCATGTTGCCCAGGCTGGTGTACAGTGACACCAAGCTTGGGCAATCTGGGCTCAAGCAATTTTCTTGCCTGGGCCTTCCAAAGTGCTGGGATTACAGGTGTGAGCCACCCTGCCCAATTGAACTTCTGTTCTAATGAGGAAAACAGACTTAAGGCATTATGGCTTTGTGTGGAGACTTTAAGGATAAGCAGATGGAAGAAGGACGAAGAATATACTGGGAAATGAGAATATAAAGATTAATTGAGGCTGGGCATGGTGGTTCATGCCTATAATCCCAGCACTTTGGGAGGCCAGGGCAGGAGGATTGCCTGAGCCCAGGAATTCAAGACCAGCCTGGGCAACACAGTAAGACTCTGTCTCAAAAAAGAAAAAAAAAAAGGTAATTAAAAAAAATTAATTAAGGAGGCTTCTGAATACATGTAAAGAGTATGGTCCCAGCTGAGCATGGTGGCTCATGCCTGTAATCCTAGCACTTTGGGAAGCCTAGGTGAGCCCAGGAGCCTGGGCAACATAGTGACACTATATATACATACACATATACACTATACACACACACATACATACATACATACATACAAAGAAAGAGACCTTTCTCTCTCTCTCTCTCTCTATATATATATATATATGTGTATATATATATATATACACATATATATATGAGTCTTTATATATAAATAGCCTCTCTCTCTCTCTCTCCCTCTCTCTATATATATAATAAATATGTGAGTAAATTTCCTGGAATATGTTCCTCCTCTTGCAATACAAATGTCACACAGTGTGCATTTGTTCCACCTGTTTGAACCATTTCCAGGGCTGTCTCTCTCTCATCTTCTGCCATTGAGGTCTTCAATCCAGATGTTTTCTTCTCATATATAGACTCATACATACATATATATATCTAGAGAGAGAGAGAGAGAGAGAGAGAGAGAGAGAGAAAGGTCCCTTTTTCTGTAAGTGATGGAGTATAATTAAGGAGTATGTTATGTAAGAGGTCAGGCATGATGGCTCATGCCTGTAATCCTAGCACTTTGGAAAGCCCAGGCAAGAGGACTGCCTGAGCCTGAGTTCAAGACCAGCCTGGGCAACGTAGCAGGATGCTGGCTCTACAAAAAATTTAAAACTTAGCTGAGGCCAGTAGCCCACGCTTGTAATTCCAGCTACTCTGGAGGCTAAAGTGGAAGGATTTCTTTTTTTTTTTTTGAGACGGAGTTTCGCTCTCGTTACCCAGGCTGGAGTGCAATGGCGCGATCTCGGCTCACCGCAGCCTCCACCTCCTGGGTTCAGGCAATTCTCCTGCCTCAGCCTCCTGAGTAGCTGGAATTACAGGCACGCGCCACCATGCCCAGCTAATTTTTGTATTTTTAGTAGAGACGGGGTTTCACCACGTTGACCAGGATGGTCTCGATCTCTTGACCTCGTGATCCACCCGCCTCGGCCTCCCAAAGTGCTGGGATTACAGGCGTGAGCCACCATGCCCGGCCGGAAGGATTTCTTGAGCCTAGGCTGCATATAGCTCCTGTGAGGAAACTATAGTTTAATTCTGAGTTGATAAGGGTTTATTCATACTAACACATCAGCAGTAACATGGCTATGACTAGCCCTTCTCTAATCTAGATGAACTTTCTAGAGGAAGGAAATCCCAATCTCTTACAAGAAGGAAATAAAGAAGATGAAAAAGGGTGAATTCTTAATTTTGACTTATATATATTTTCTAGACTTCCGAGTCTGGGTAGAAATGTAGACATTGTTAGGCTCATTTCTTTGGAGATAGTTTTTTTTTTTTGAACAGAGTCTCGCTCTGTTGTCCAGGTTTGAGTGCAGTGGCACAATCTCATCTCGGCTCACTGCAACCTCCACCTCCCAGCTTCAAGCGATTCTCCTCCCTCAGCCTCCTGAGTAGCTGGGATTGCAGGTGTGCAACACCATGCCAGGCTAATTTTTGTGTCTTTAGTAGAGATGGGATTTCACCATGTTTGTCAGGTTGGTATCAAACTCCTGACCTACTGATGTGCCTGCCTCAGCCTCCCAAAGTGCTGAAATTACAGGCGTGAGCCACCAAGATATGGAGTCTTGCTCTGTCGCTCAGACTGGAGTGCAGTGGCATGATCATGGCTCACTGCAACCTTTGCCTGCCGGGTTCAAGTGATTCTCCTGCCTCAGCCTCTTGAGTAGCTGGGACTACAGGCATGCACCACCATGCCTGGCTCATTTTTTGTATTTTTAGTAGAGACAGGATTTCCCCATGCTTGCCAGGCCGGTCTGGAACTCTTGACCTCGTGATCCGCCTGCCTTGGCTTCCCAAAGTGCTGGGATTACATGGTGGCTTAGTCACCGTGCCCAGCAACTTCTCTTTTTTTTTTTTTTAGACAGAGTCTAGCTCTGTTGCCCAGGCTAGAGTGCAGTGTTGTGACCTCGGCTTACTGCAACCTCCACCTCCCAGATTCAAATGACTCTCCTGCCTCAGTCTCCCTAGTAGCTGTGATTACAGGCATACAC
The DNA here is from genome assembly GCF_009761245.1 of Sapajus apella. Lineage (NCBI taxonomy): Eukaryota > Metazoa > Chordata > Mammalia > Primates > Cebidae > Sapajus > Sapajus apella. The sequence continues at coordinate 16,372,931 of NW_022436956.1, forward strand.
CACCACACCAGGCTAATTTTTGTATTTTTAGTAGTGATGGGGTTTCACCATGTTGGCCAAGCTGGTCTCAAACTCCTGACCTCAGGTGACCTGCCCACCTCAATCTCCCAAAGTGCCGGGATTATAGACCTGAGTCATGATGCCTGGCCACAAACTTCTAATTCTGGGTTCTGCACAATCAGGAAGAGAATATCCTAGAGGGCAGCTCCCCTGGTATACTGCTTAAGGGACTAGAATGTGGATTCATTTCTGCTAGCTCTTTGATTCTTATAGTCCTCTATGCTGGCCTCAAACTTGTCAAGCACAGATTGGCAGACGTTCTTGAGCTCCTTCAGTCCTCTCTGAATTGGCTCAACAGCTGCAAGAGCATCTCGAGTCTGAAGGCATACATTAATTTTGCTCTCTGAAGGATGGGTTTAGTGTAACCACAAAATTCCACTTCCTTTTTCAGGGTTCTTCATGATGATGTAATGCAGCAAATTTCCTAGGGTATGTTCCTCCTCTTGCAATACAAATGTCACACAGTGTCTAACTGTTCCAGCTGCCTGGGCCATTTCCAGGGCTGTCTTCCTCTCGTCTTCAGCCATTGAGGTCTTCAATCCAGACGTTTTTCTCTCCAGTTCCTGGTCCTCTTCCACCTCAGGGGTGGTTTTCAGATCCTCAGGTGGTGCTGGTGGATGGGTGAGGCACTCTGCCCCATATCCAGTTGCTTGTGGGAGAAGCAGGAAGAAAGGAACCACCAATGTAGAGATAGTTCTCAACTTCCCCAGACAAATAGTTGTCTTGCAGGGGAAAAAAAAGATTTAAAGTATTACATCTAAAAACCAGTGATTTCTATGAGGATTAACTCAAAGAAACTCTGCAACAAACTCTCCTAAGGTCCAGTTAAAGATGTTAGTAATTTGGGATTTTGTATTTCTCTTCATTTATCTACCTGGCCTCTTTCCTATTGGAAGGTACTTTGGTTGTCATTAAAACAAACAAATACAACTCGTTTCCTCTAGTTGGACCGCTGGATTCCACCGTTAGCGGAACCTCTGGTTCCTCTCTCATGGCCACTCCCTACTACACTTCAGTGAACTTTTGCCTCTCTCCACTAAGCTACCTACTCCCCCATCTTTCTCTCCCAGACTCCCTCTCCTGGTGTGACTGCTCCATTGAATGTGTGGATAGCTATGGGTGTTTGCCTCCCAACTTACACATTCTGTGTGCAAGCTGATCTCCCAACAGTGGGGTTGACTCCTGCAAAGACACATTCTTTTTTTTTTTTTTTTTTTTTAGGACTGACTGAATTCAACAAGTATTTATTGAGTGTCTATTATGTGCTAGATATTGTTCCAGGTACTTGAGACACATCAGAGAACAAAACCAAGAGCCCTGCCCTGGTGGGGCTTCCAGTCTAGCATTTATTGCCACTTCACCTGCAGGCTACCTGGGGCCTGAGGCAAGTCACTGCACCTCTGTGCTTGGGTCCTCAGCTGCCCAATGGGAGAATAAGCAGACCTGGCTCAGACGTGGATAATGTGCCTGGTGTACTGTGGATGCCAAATCAGATACCCTCAACCCACCACCTAGACAGTAGATAGGGCTGGAAGTTGATTTTTAATGATAAAGTATGATGGAGGGAGGGCAGAGGGGCTAAGCCAAGCTGTCTGGGGTGCTGTGGTGGCGGTGGGCTGGCTACACAAACTGCTGCTGCTGCTGCTTGGTGGCCGCCTTGCTCGCGAGGTCCTTGGCCTTCCTGTAGCTGCCAGTGTCTTCTCCTTTGCCTTCTCCTTGGCTTCCTTGGCTGTCTCAGCAAGCGTTTTGGAAGGGGCCTCACCTTGCAGCTTCGCCAAGATATATTCAAAACCCTTCACAGTCTTGGTCACGTTGCTTTTGAACCGGGCAAGACCAAATTCTTGGACAGCTCTGGAGACACCAGATAAGCTAGAGGAGACCCAGGCTTCACGGCGGGTTTCGGTCCAGCCACTGCTGCCAGAGTTCACACAGTAAACACACCGCTGGTCCACCACCACCAGCCGGGCGTGGTTGATGTTCCAGGTGAAGGTGGTCATGGTCTCATTCTGCGGGTCCACAATAGAGTCCTCCAGGATGTACCCGGAGTGAGCAACATTGGCAGGAAACAGTCGCTCGGCCCAGCGGGGCATCCTGTTGGTCGTGGTCAGGAGTCGCCGGGACAGCAGTTTCTGGTCAGCGGTCACCTCCCGGTGTACTGTGTCTTCCGTCAAGACATCCTTGCTGTAGGGATTCGGGTACCGCTGCCAGAAGGCGTCGAACACTTGGTCCCAGGAACTCCGGAGCACGCTCTGGCCCAGGAAATACTTCACCACCGTCCCGGCCGGAGCGGGCTCAGCACCCACGCAGCATCAGGGGTGCGGAACCTGGGAGGCACGCGGGGGCCAGGCCGGGCCGGGGCGCACACCCGCCGCCAGGCTCGTAGCTCAGTCACCACGCACCGTGCCCAAGCAGCTGCCGCCGCCGCCATGAGTTATCCAGCTGCGCAAAGACACATTCTTTATGGGGCTATATTGGTTGGTCACTGGAATTAGGAATACCTTGGATATTACCATTTTGTTTCCTATTAAACAGCTATACAAGGAAATAGTAATCAATTTTTTTTTTTTTTTTTTTTTGAGACGGAGTTTCGCTCTTGTTACCCAGGCTGGAGTGCAATGGCGCGATCTCGGCTCACCGCAACCTCCGCCTCCTGGGTTCAGGCAATTCTCCTGCCTCAGTCTCCTGAGTAGCTGGGATTACAGGCACACGCCACCATGCCCAGCTGAATTTTTGTATTTTTAGTAGAGACGGGGTTTCACCGTGTTGACCAGGATGGTCTCGATCTCTTGACCTCGTGATCCACCCTCCTCGGCCTCCCAAAGTGCTGGGATTACAGGCGTGAGCCACCTCGCCCGGCCCTAATAGTAATCAATTTTTATGAGTAGGAATCTATTTTCTTTTTTTAAACAGACGGGGTCTCGCTATGTTGCCCAGGCTGGAGTGCAGTGGCTATTCACAGGCAGGATCCCACTACTGATCAGCATGGGAGTTTTGACCTGCTCTGTTTCCGACCTGGGCCGGTTCACCCCTCCTTAGGCAATCTGGTGGTCCCCCGCTCCCGGGAAGTCACTATATTGATGCTGAACTTAGTGCGGACGCCCGATTGGCATAGCAAACTACAGCCCAGAACTCCTGGGCTCAAGCGATCCTCTAGCCTCAGCCTCCCAAGTAGCTGGGACTACAGGCACGCGCCACCGCGCCTGGCATGAGTAGGAATCTAAACAGCACAGAGAATCGAGGAAGTTGTGAGATATGTATAAGTTGGTACAAAAGGGTGATCCAAAACCATGAGTTACCTAGGCAAAATTAAGATGTTACTGGCTGGATGTGGTGATTCAAGCCTACCCAAAATGCCCCAGCACTTTGAGAGACTGAGGCAGGTGGATTTCTTGAGCCCAGGAGTTTGAAATCAGTCTAGGCAACATGAAAAAACCCTGTCTCTACAAAAAATACAAAAATTAGCCCGGCATGGTGGTGTGTACCTGCAGTCCCATCTACCCTGGAGGCTGAGGTGGGAGGATCACTGAGCCCAGGGAGGTCGAGGTTGCAATGAGCCGAGATGGTGCCAGTGCACTCCAGCCTGGGCAACAGAGCAAGATCCTGCCTCAGGAGAAAAAAAAAATCAGATTATCATACAGCCCAAATACAAAGAAAATACATTTAGGCACGTAATCAAAGTCTGGGAAGTTCATAAATGAACTATGAATTAACTATTCTCTCCCTTGCCTTCTCCTTATCCCTTCTCTTTTCTTCTCCCTCATAACTTGGGGAAGGATGTGATTGCACATAGCATGAAGTGCAGTTACATTTCTAATGGGATGAGAAGCAGATCAGCTGGGGAGGAGATTGGACTCTGAGGAAAAGCTCCTGAAATGTCCTGAAGTAACAGGTGGATCTAATGTCAGAACTGTTTGTAAAATGGAAAAGGGGTGAAATGTGTCATTTGCTGGGATAAACACTGTCAGCATGACAATCCACATGTTACACACCTGCTTGTGCTTTTTTTTTTTTTTTTTTTTTTTGCTGCTGGGAGCACTTTCCACCAACACACACCCTACTAATGAGGAAACTGCAAAAGGGAACTCAAGAGACTAAACGCAGGTCTGCAGTGAGGGATATGTTTACATCCTACACGTGAGTTGAGTAAGTATATTTTTAGGATAGCAAGTTCTGGTCAAGCAAGCTTAACATGAAAACATGAGAACTGCCCTACTTTAAGGGACTCACCCAATTCAATATTCTGTTTTGGAGGGTGGAACTGAAAACATAATCAGCATGTAGAGTTTAATGTGTAAATGACCAATTTTGTTTTTCACTGTTTGCTGTACATCAACTTCTGTGTGAGATTAACTCTCCACTAGGACAGGGTCCCTGTTAAATCACCAGTTACCTGGCAACTTTGGAAAAAGTCATTCTGGATAGACAAACACACAGACAAGGATGACTTCTCCAGACATGAATTTTTAAATGTTTATTAAACTTTTCAGGCTCACACCTGTAATCCCAGCACTTTAGGAGGCTGAGGTTGGAGGATCACTCAGGAGTTTGAGATCAGTCTGGGCAACATAGCAAGACCCAGTTTCCACAAAAAATTTAGAAATTAGTTGGGTGTTGTGGCACTTGCCTGTAGTCTGAGCTACTCAGGAGGCCGAGGTGGGAGGATCACTTGAGCCCAAGTAGGTTGAGGCTGCAATGAGCAGTGATTGTGCCATTGCACTCCAGCCTGGGTGACAGAGCGTGACACTGTCTCAAAACAAACAAACAAACAAAACAAAACAAAGCAAAAACAAACAAACAAACCCAAACCTAAATAGATCATGGTGATAACAATGTTATATAATAAAGTTTGTAGAACTGTTTTTCTGTACACCGAATGTCCCAGAATGCTGCACTTCTACATGGAATTTGTATAGTTTTTCCTGTCAATCTCCTGTTATCCACTTCTAGTTCTCTTTGCTGTAAGGGGAGAGTTTACTTAGCACAGACTCTTTCCTTCTAATATAGTGTCTAATCTGCTATGGACAGGTGATAATTGTTACATTTGCATCACGCTTTACCAATTACAAAGTGCTTATCAGACTTTTGCAGGTGACATCATTGTCTGTGGATCCTAGTCCTGGGGCTGGGGACTTGACCCTGGCCTGGCCAATCAGAATATTCTATCTTCTTTACCAATGATTGGATCTGGGATGGACACATGACCCAAGCTGGGCCTATTAGACTCTGCCCTGGGAGTTTTGTCAGAGTGATCAGGAAAGTGGTTATCTTGAAGTTCTCCTGATGGTTTTGTTTTGGTTTTTGTGTTTTTTGATACAGGGTCTTGCTCTATGATCACAGCTCACTGCAGCCTCAACCTCCTGGGCTCAAGGGATCCTCCCACCTCAGCCTCCCTACAGGCACAAGCCACCACATCTGGCTAATTTTTTAAATTTTTCGGTAGAGATGGGGTCTCACCATTTTGCCCAGACTGGTCTGGAACTCCTTAGCTCAAGCAATACCCATGCCTCAGCCTCCAAAAGTGTTGGGCTTACAGGTGTGAGCTACTGCACCTTGCCCTGATGTTACCTTATGCATAAAAAAAAAAACAGGTAAGGCCGGGCATAGTGGCTCACACCTGTAATCCAAGCACTTTGGAGGCCAAGGTGGGCAGATCACCTGAGGTCAGAAGTTCAAGACCAGCCTGACCAACATGGTGAAACCCCATATTAAAAAAAAAAAGAAAAAAAGGCCGGGCGCAGTGGCTCAAGCCTGTAATCCCAGCACTGTGGGAGGCCGAGGCAGGTGGATCACGAGGTCAAGAGATCGAGACCATCCTGGTCAACATGGTGAAACCCCGTCTCTACTAAAAATACAAAAAATTAGCTGGGCATGGTGGCGTGTACCTGTAATCCCAGCGACTCAGGAGGCTGGGGCAGGAGAATTGCCTGAACCTGGGAGGTGGAGGTTGCGGTGAGCCGAGATCGCGCCATTGCACTCCAGCCTGGGTAACAAGAGTGAAACTCTGTCTCAAAAAAAAAAAAAAAAAAAAAAAGAAAATAAATTTTTAAAGTAAATGAATTTTTTTTTTATAAAAAATAGAAAAAAAACCCCACAGGTAAATCTGAGCTTTCAGAGTCCTTCTTGCTGCCACACAAAGAGCCTAAATATGGGGAAACAGCTGAAAGAGAGACAAACTTGACAACAGCATTTGAAAATCTGAATCCTGGACTTCTTAGTTTGCACAAACTCCTTCACCCACCCTAACCCACATATCAACATTTTGTTTATATATATATATACACACACACATACACATATATACATATATATACATATATACATATATATACGTGTATATATATACGTATATATGTGTGTGTGTGTATATATATATATTTTTTTTTAATACACTTTTTTTTTTTTTGAGACAGTCTCAGTCTTACTCTGTCACCCAGGCTGGAGTGCAGTGGTGCTATCTTGACTCACTGTAACCTCCACTCCCAGGTTCAAACCATTCTCATGCCTCAGCCTCCTAAGTAGCTGGGATCACAGGTGTGCACCACCACATCCAGCTATTTTTGTATTTTTCATAGAGACGGGGCTCCACCATTATATTATTCCGTTCTCACAGTGGCATGAAGAAATACGCTTTATAAAGGAAAGAGGCTTAATTGACTCACAGTTCCGCATTGCTTGGGAGGCCTCAGGAAACTTACAATCATGGTAGAAGGCAAAGGAGAAGCAGGGACCTCCTTCACAGGGCAGAAGGATGGAGTGAGTGCAAGCAGGGGAAATGCCAGATGCTTATAAAACCATCAGATCTCATGAGACTCACTATCATGAGAACAGCATGGGGAACCCACCCCATGATCTAATTACCTCCACCTGGTCCTGCCTTTGACATTGGGGATTACAATTCAAGATGAGATTCTGGGTGGGGACACAGACAAACCGTGTCAGCCATGTTGGCCAGGCTAGTCTCAAACTCCTGGCCCCAAGTGATCCACCTGCCTTGACCTCCCAAAGTGCTGGGATTATAGGTGTGAGCCATTGCACCAGGCCAATATTTTTGTTTGCTTAAACTAGTTGGAATTAGGTTTTGGTCATTTGCTACCACTCCTGATGTGGAGGTGTCTTCTGACCTTCCAGAGATCCCCTTTACCTTTTTCTCTCATTGCATTGCCTCATCCCATATCTTTCTCCTTCTTAGCTTACTACCTCATTTTGGTGACAGGTATCCCTCAGTAGCTTCCTGAATAAAACAGATGAGAAATAAATTTCTGGAGATCTTGCATGTTTGAATGTGTGAATGTGTGTTTGCTTTCATACTTCATATAAAGTTTTGGCTCTAATTGGGATTCTAGGTTGTACAGAATTTACCCTCTGAATTTTCAAGGCACCCCTTCATTGCCTTATGGCGTCAGTGTGGCCGCTAATAGGTCTAAAGTCATTTTGATTCCTAAGCTTTTCTATGTGGCCTGTTTTTGTTTAATTTAGCTTTTCCCTTTCTGGGACCTCTTCTCTTTGAGCTTGAGTTTCTGATATTCCTTGATGATGTGCCTTGTTATGGGTCTGTTTTCATTCACTGTGCTGGCACTAGATGGGGCATTTCAATCTAGCAATACGTATCCTTCAATATGAGGAACATTCTTTATTACTTGTTTGGTGATTTCCTCCCTTCTGATTTCTATGTTCTTTTTCTTTTGAGCACCCATTAATTAGATGTCAGATCTCCTGGCTTAATCTAATTCCTTGGAATGGCCATGTTGGCCAGGCTGGTCTCAGATTCCTGACTTCAGGTAATCCACCCACCTTGGCCTCCCCAAGTGCTGGGATTACAGGCATGAGCAACCACGCTGGGCCTATATGCTATTTTCATTCTCCCATTCATCTGGCTAATTCTGACTCACACTTCAGGTCCCAACTGAGACACCATTTCCCTTGGGAAGCCATGAGTTATGTGCCCCTCCTATAGGCTCTTCTGGAGTGCTCTACTTCCTCTCTAATAGCCCTTATCACACAATATTACCTGTTGATTGTTTCATTTTTAACATTTTTTCAGAGACAGGGTCCTGCTCTGTTGCCCAGGCTGGCTTGCAGTGGTGCTATTATAGGTCACTGTAGCCTTGACCTCCTGGACTTAAGTGATCCTCCTGCCTCAACCTCTGGAGTTGCCGGGATTATAGGCATGAGCCACGGCATCAAGCCTGTTTTACTTTTATATCTCCAGAATTTACCTCAGTATTTGACACATAAGAGAGCCTCAGTCGGTATTTTTAATTAATAAAGGCATTTATTAAGTAGCTTTCATGAGTTAGGCCCTGGGAGAGGCTTTTTATATACATTAACTGCTTTTATCCTCACAGTAACTCTGGACATGGGCACTATTATTATTATACCCATTTTCCATATGAGAAAATGGAATCTCAGAAATAGAAGGCAATTTGTCCCAAATCATGTAGCTATTAAATGACAGACTGAGGATTCAAATGCAAGTCTGTCTGACCCTGACCCCTGTGCTTCCAACTGTTTAGGGTACCACTGCCTCCCTCGTCACTTTTATCCGGTTCAGGGAACAACAATTCAATCCTTCCTGGACTGCCGCAGGAACCCGTTTTTTCATAGTCACCTTGCAAGATGACCACTCATGCCTCCAGCCCTGCTGTGTGCGAGGCACATTGGCTGGGCCGAATTCTTGTGGCATGCCACAGCTTCTCCCAGGTAGGGTTTTTGGATTTAGCAAATAAAAATATAGGAAACTAGGCCGGGTGTGGTGGCTCATGCCTGTAATCCCAGCACTTTGGGAGACTGAGGTGGGCAGATCAGTGGTCAGGAGTTCCAGACCAGCCTGGCCAACATAGTGAAACCCCATCTCTACTAAAGATACAAAAAATTAGCTGGGCATGGTGGCACACACCTGTAATTCCAGCTACTCAGAGACTGAGGCAGGAGAATTGCTTGAACCTGGGAGGCGGAGGTTCAAGCTGAAATTGCACCATTACATTCCAGCCTGGGCGACAGGGCAACAATCCATTTAAAAATATATATATACATGTGAAGCCCAGTTAGATTAGGATTTCAGATAAACAAGAAGTAATTTTTTTAGTGTTAAGTGTATAAGTATGTCCCAATGCAATATTTAAGACATATTGGCTGGGCACGGTGGCTCACACCTGTAATCCCAGCACTTTGGGAGGCTGAGGCGGGTGAATCACCTGAGGCCAGGAGTTCGAGACCAGCCTGACCAACATGGAGAAACCCTGTCTCTTCTGAAAAAAATACAAAACTTAGCCAGGTGTGGTGACAGATGCCTGTAATCCCAGCTACTCTGGAGGCAGAAGCAGGAGAATCACTTGAACCCAGGAGGTAGAGGTTGTGAAGGTTGCAATGAGCTGAGATTGTGCCATTGCACTCTAGCCTGGGAGACAGAGTGAGACTCTGTCTCCAAAAAGTATATGTATATATGTCTCATTTACTCTTCTTACAAACTCCCCAGAAGCAAATGTACCATCCGCATTACAAAGATGAAAAAACAGGCATAGGGAAGTTATTATAAATAATTTAGGAGTTCAAATCCCAGTCTTATTATTCCATAGTCAGATCTCAACACTAAGCATATTTTTCATTCTTCCCCTACTTCCAAGAGACATTGTGCTCTTGTGTAAAGATTACTTGGTCACTTGAATCTGTATCTTCTTAGTTACCGAAAATGTTGAGAGGATATATTTGAAGGTCCAATTTTTGCTCGCTAGAACACATACAATGCATCTTCAAACAGGGAACGTGATCTTTTAAGCTTGTGCCGCTGACTGTGGGTACCTAATCTGCTATTTTTGTCATCATTTCTTTCCTGCAAATTACCAGCCGATAGATAATGAACATCTCAATATAAACCAATTTACAAAAAAGAACTAGTTTTGATATCTGGAATTGATAATTATAAGACATGATACCTGACATCTTCTAATGTAGTAAAAAAAACAATACCACAAAAAGCTCAATAAAGGCAAACAAGCCAGTACATACTTGGGTACTAAATTGTGTAGCATAGTTTGTAAACAAAGGTTTTGGGAGATATGACACCTGGACCCATTTGAGGGAAGGGAAAGTAACATTTGTTAGATTTTAAGGCTGGGCATGGTGGCTTGCACCTGTAATCCCAGCATTTTGGGAGGCCAAGGTAGGAGGATTGTTTGGGCCCAGGGGTTTGAGATCAGCCTGGGCAACATAGCAAGACTCCCGTCTGTACAAAAAATAAAGAAATTAGCCGCACATGGTAACGTACACATGTTGTCCTAGTTACTTGGGAGACTGAGGCAAGAGGATTGATTGAGCCCAGGAGATTGAGGCTGCAGTGAGCCATGATCATCCCACTGCACTCCAGCCAGCCTGGATGACAGAATGATACCCTGTCTTTAAAAAAAAACAAACAAAATAAAACCTTTAACAAATTTATTTTTTTTTTAGCACATACCACATTTACCATGTATTAGAAAAAAAAAACCACATTTACCATGTATTAGATATTGTGCTAGTGTCTCCACATATGTTGTCATTTTATTTTATCTTATTTATTTACTTATTTGTTTTTGAGATGAATTCTCGTTCTGTTGCCCAGGCTGGAGTGCAATGGTACGATCTTGGGTTACTGCAACCTCAGCCTCCCAGGTTCAAGTGAGTCTCTTGCCTTAGCCTCCCGAGTAACTGGGATTACAGGCGGCCACCACCGCACCTGGCTAATTGTATTTTTAGTAGAGACGAGGTTTCGCCATGTTGGCCAAGCTGGTTTTGAACTCCTGACCTCAGGTGATCTGCCTGCCTCGGCCTCCCAAAGTGCCAGGATTACACTGCGCCCAGCCTACATTGTCTTATTTTTATCAATTATCCAATCTCATTCAATAACTCCTGAGCTTCTACTATATGCATACAAAACACTGTACTAGATGTTACTAGTCAAAGAGAGATGAAGATAGGCTGGGCGTGGTAGCTCAGGCCTATAATCTCACCACTTTAGGCAGAAGGATCATTTGATCCCAGGAGTTTGAGACCAACCTGAGCAACACAGGGAGCCCCTGTCTCTATAAAATAAGGCCAGCACAGTGGCTCATGCCTATAATCCCAGAAGTTGGGAGGCCGAAGTGGGTGGATCACTTGAGGTCAGAAGTACAAGACCAGCCTGGTCAACATGGTGAAACCTCATCTCTACTAAAAATACAAAAATTAGCTGGGTGTGGTGGCGAGTGCCTGTAATCTCAGCTACTTGGGAGGCTGAGGCAGGAGAATCACTTGAAACCAGGAGGTGGAGGTTGCAGTGAGCTGAGATCACGCCATTGCACTAAAGCCTGGGCAACAAGAGTGAAACTCTGTCCCAAAAAAAATAAAATAGCCGAGCGCAGTGGCTCATGCTTATAATCCCAGCACTTCTTTGGGAGGCTGAGGGGGGTGGATCACTTGAAGTCATGAGTTTGAGACCAGCCTGGCCAACACAGTGAAACCCCTTCTCTACTAAAGATACAAAAATTGCCGGACATGGTGGCTCATGCCTGTAATCCCAGCACTTTGGGAGGCTGAAGCGGGCAGATCACTTGAGGTCAGGAGTTTGGGACCAGCCTGGCCAATATGGTGAAACTCCATCTCTACTAAAAACTAAAAAAAAAAAAAAATTCGTTGGGTGTGGTGGCATGTGCCTGTAATCCCAGCTACCAGAGAGGCTGAGGCAGGAGAATTGCTTGAACCTGGGAGTCAGAGGTTGCAGTGAGCCGAGATCGTGCCATTATACTCCAGCCTGGGCGAAGAAGCAAGACTCTGTCTCAAAGAAATAAAAATAAAAAATACAAAAATTAGCTGGGCATAGTGGCACACTCCTGTAGTCTCATCTACTCAGAAGGCTAAGGCAGGAGAGCTGCTTCAACTCAGGAGGCAGAGACTGCAGTAAGCTGAGATCATGCCACTGCATTCCAGCCTGAGCAACAGAGGGACACTCTGTCTCAAAAAAATAAAATAAAATAAAATAAAATAATTAGCTAGGCATGGTGGTGCCTGCCTCTGGTTCCAGCTACTTGGTGGGTTGGGGTGGGAGGATGACTTAAGCCTCAGAGATTGAGGGCTGCAGTGAGCCATGATTGTGCCACTGCATTCCAGCCTGGGCAACAGAGCAAGACCTTGTCTCAAAAAAAAAAAAGAATAATGATGAACATGACTTTTTCCTGTCCTCAGTGAGCTTAGAAATAACACGTTTACAAACGGGTGTGACACAAGACTGTAAATTAGTGATAATATAATTTATTGTCCCAATTGAGATAGTTTTGAGGATAAACAGGAGCACTAATAATAATTACCCCAGAAAATCCCAGTGTGTTCTGAAGAAATCTGACTCTTAATCACCTTAGCAACGAACAGGCTCAAAGTGATGGGCAAACAAGGAGCACTGGGATGAATCAGCAAAGCTCAGTGGTAGAAGTAGATTTGAGTTGGCCTGGCTCTTGGATTACAACCACAGGCTGTAATCTGACAGAATAAACATGGGCAACAAACATGTAAACAAAATAATTTCAGATCATTTAATGGGGTACAGAATGAGGGTGAAGGGCACTTATTTTAATATCAACAGGGAAAGCAACTAGGAGGATAACATTTAAGCTGAAACAAATTATGAGAAGAATCAAGAAATTCAAAGACAAAAACATCACAAAGTTGTCTTATCCCAGCAACAATCAGAACATCAGATCACTCATAGGGTTTGAGACAAGGAGGTTCCACAGGCCTCCTACTAATTCTGAAGAGAGATGAAGGATCAAAATGTTATCCAGTAGTTAATGGAGAATTATGAAAGACTCTTCAACAGAATAGTGATCTGACTGGGAAAATTACTCTGACATTACTGTACAGATTGGGTTAGATAGGAAAAGAAGTTTAAGCTGGAAATCCAGGAAATAGTCCTAGATAAGCAAGAGAAAAAACTCCTTGGTTGGGACAGCGGCAGTAATCATGGAGAAGCAGAGATGGAAGTGATACCCCAGAACAAGAATGGTCAGGACTTTGCAACAGGTGTCACGTAACATAGCACCCACCCCTGGGAGTCCTTCAGTAAATACTAGTTCTCCTCTCCCACTCAACCCAGAACCAGAGTGAGAAACGATTGTTTTTGTTTGTTGTTTAGAATGGAGAAAAATTTGGGACAAATCCAGGTTGAGAGGAAGAAGCAACAGAAAGATAAACATTTTTTTTTTTTTTTTTTTTTTTTTTTTTGAGACGGAGTTTTCGCTCTTGTTACCCAGGCTGGAGTGCAATGGCGCGATCTCGGCTCACCGCAACCTCCGTCTCCTGGGTTCAGGCAATTCTCCTGCCTCAGCCTCCTGGGTAGCTGGGATTACAGGCACGCGCCACCATGCCCAGCCAATTTTTTTTGTATTTTTAGTAGAGACGGGGTTTCACCATATTGACCAGGATGGTCTCGATCTCTTGACCTCGTGATCCACCCGCCTCGGCCTCCCAAAGTGCTGGGATTACAGGCTTGAGCCACCGCGCCCGGCGATAAACATTTAATAATATTAAAAATATATGCCAGGTGTGGTGGCTGACACCTGTAATCCCAGCACTTTGGGAGGCCAAGGTGGACGGATCACTTGAGATCAGGAGTTCAGGACCAACCTGACCAACATGGTGAAACCTCGTCTTTACAAAAAAAAAAAAAAAATACAAAAATTTTCTGGGTGTGGTGGTGGGCACCTGCAATTCCAGCTACTCAGGAGGCTGAGGCAGGATAATTGCTTGAACCCAGGAGGTGGAGGTTGCAGTGGAGAGATCTCGCCATTGCACTCCAGCCTGGGTAAGAAGAGCAAAACTCCATCCCCCTCCCCCAAAAAAACATGTCATATATTTTATACATATTTTATATATATATATATATATATGAAAGGAGGTAACTAATGGAATATTTTATTTAAAACAAGATAGATTAGCTTTAGATAGGAGTTGTGATGCTCTATCTTCCAAGAAAGGAACAAAATGAAGTCTGTCAGGGAGGGAGGTGGAAAGTTTATGAAGCTTCTGTGGATTTATGAAGGTGCAAAGTTTATGAAGCTTCTATTTGATTTGAACGTAGGCTTATGAATAGAAGAAAAGATCTGGAACGCTGCTGTAGGAAATAATTGTCCTTTAAGAACAATTAAGTGGTTCTCATCCCTGGCTGCATATTAGGATCATCCAGGGAGCCTTAACACACATACACAAAAATGACCCGGACCCTAGCCCCGTGGACTCAGATTTAATTCTCCTGGGATGGGGGGCCCAGGCACTAATGTTTTCAGAAGTGCCTCTGTTGACTCTAATGAGCAACCATAATTGAGAACCAGCAGTAAGGGGCTTGTGGAGCAGCAGAAAGGGCTCAGCTGAGGTTCAGAAGCAGGATTTTTTTTTGTTGAACCAATCAGCCTGGTTACAGGGTTCTCTCCAGCATCAACATTCCTGGAGCAGAGGCTGTGAAATTAGAGTGTGGCACTTATTTATTAAGGTTGGTAGGGCATAAAGCGGAAGAGCTGAGAGACAATAGAGGCTAGGGAAATAGAATTGACTTGGCCAACCACAGACTGTAATCTGATAGAATAAGAAGAGGTTCAGACAAAAGGCAGTAAAATAACAATAGCAACACCAACTAATTTTTTGGAGTGTCATTTGCCAATTACTAAAATAAGTGATTCATATTATTCACTTATTCTCATGACACTCTAGGTCTTATTATCCCCATCTTACCCATTTTCTTGTTTTATTTTTTGCAGTGATAGAGTCTCGCTCTGCCGCCCAGGCTGGAGTGCAGTGGCACAATCATAGTTCACTGCAGCCTTGAATTCCTGGCTCAAGCAATTCTCCCACCTCAGCCTCCTGAATAGCTAGGACAATAGGTGTGAGCCACCCTACTCAGCTTATTTTTCGTAGAGGCGGGGTGTCAATATGTCACCCAGGTTGACCTTGAATTCTTGGCCTCAAGTGATTCTCCTGCCTCGGCCTCCAAAGTGCTGAGATCACAGGCCTGACCCACGTGCAGGCCATATTTTACCCATTTTATAAATGGGAAAATTGAGGCTCAGAAGTTAAGAAACGGCCAGGCATGGCGGCTCACACCTGTAATCCCAGCACTTTGGGACACCAAGGAGGGTGAAGCATTTGAGGTCAGAAGTTTGAAACCAGCTTGGCCAAAATGGTGAAACACCGTCTCTACTAAAAATACAAACATTAGGCGGGGATGGTGGCACACGCCTGTAGTCCCAGCTACTCAGGAGGCTGAGGCAGGAAAATCACTTGAACTCAGGAGGCAGAAGTTGTAGTGAGCTAAGATCACACCACCACACTCTAGCCCGGGTGACAGAGCCAGACTCCGTCTCAAAAAAAAAAAAGAGTTGAGAAATGTTTCCATGTTTATGGAGTTAGTAAGTGGCAGAACTGAGATTATGAACCGAAATCTGTCTGACTCCAGAGCCTAAGCCCTGGTTGGAAAGGAGCAAATGAATGGGAAGATGGGAGGATAGGGGCTTGCGGTATTACATCTGGGGTTCTGAATGAGCTTTAGATAGACCCAGAGGAAAGGAGATGAGACAGTTTCTAAGGGAAACAATCAGAGGTGAGGGAATGTAACCTTTCAGGAGACCAGAGCAGCAAATGTATGCAGGGAGGAGGAATAGGAAATCAGACTGGGTAGGCATATTGGCAATCTCAATCAGTGTATGGAGTGTAGTCTTGATGTAGTAAAAGCAAACTGGGAGCCACTGAGTGGGTTGTGTAGGGTGTGGAGACATGATAAAAAGTAGTCTTTAAAATTCATCAGGCAGATGAAGAGCAAGGAGGGTCACTAAGAAGATCTCTGCATTGAAATACTTTCCTCTCCCTTTGTTCCTTCCTTGCCCTGGTAGCCACAGATGTTACAGAATCCAGCCATGGCACTCAGGACAGAAGAGATTGCCCATTCCTTAGCTATAAATTACATTCCCAGGGCTCAAACTTAAAATCAAAGTTGTATTTTCAAGAATCATTAAAAGTCTCTCCAGATTGACTAGTGAAAGGAAACCAGGGCTGGACACTTAATGATTGTTAAGACTCCTGTGGCTACCCGTGCACAGAAGGTTATCAGAAATAGAATCTAGTCACATGGTCTCGAGTACAAAGGCAGCAGATTATACAAATTAACATCAGGCAGTTCAGCAAGATTGCCAGAGTGTGAGCCCCCATCAGTGTTATTCCTCAGCAGCTGCCCCTGAACTAACTTGGAAAATATCCAAGGAGAATAAGGTATCTTAGATGAGGATGATGTCAGCGCTTTCTTGATCTCAGTAGGTCAAAGTAAATTTATACCTAAACAGCTATTTTCCAGATTTCAGTGTCTTCCCAGCCGCACATTATTTTCAAATTAATAAGTTAAAATTGCTGGTGTGCAGTCATCTAAGGGAAACTGAAGAGTAAAAACGGATAGCTAGAATTTTCTGGGTGATGACCAGAACATATACTATGCTGAGTCCTGATGTGGCCGAAAGACATGATGAGCTGAGCCAGCTAGCTAGCTTGATTGTGGTGCCCTGGGAATGGGGGGTATGTTATCTGTCAAAGGGAATATAAATTCTGCAAACTAAACCTGGCAGTTTGGGGAAAATGTGTTTAACCCACCCATTTCCTTCCCTCCTCATTTGTACTATTGCTTTCCTTTGTTTTTTTTTTTTTTTTTTTGAGACAGAGTCTTACTCTGTCACCCAGGCTGGAGGACTGGAGTGCAATGGTATGATCTCAGTTCACTGCACCCTCTGCCTTCCAGGTTCAAGTGGTTCTCCTGCCTCAGCCTCCTGAGTAGGTGGGATTCCAGGTGGGTGCCGAGACACCCAGCTAATTTTTGTATTATTAGTAGAGGCAGGGTTTCAGCGTGTTGGCCAGGCTGGTGTCAAACTCCTGATCTCAGGTGATCGCCTGCCTTGGCCTCCCAAAGTGCCGGGATTACAGGCGTGAGCCACCATGCCTGGCCAGCTTTCCTACTTTTCAACTTGAGTTTACTGAGGGATTGAAACATTTATTCCAACAAAATGTGCCTGATGTGATCTCTCAATGATTAAAGACACCTGCTTAGCATGCATTAACTTCAGCGCAGTATGTGCACCTCTCTGAGGATATCTCTACTAAGCCCTCAGTGACTGATGCTGCTTCACTTTCTTCAGGTGTATAAATTGAAAAGGCAATTTTTACCTGCTATGAAGTGCCAAGAAAACAGGACTTGGCGCCTTGGGCATGCCTTTGGTCTTGTTACTGACTATCAGATGTTGCTTGAGCATATTTGGAAAATAACTTTGTATGTTAAACATTTGGAAAATCAGAGTATTATACAGCAAATCACTTCAAAGAGGGAAAATACCGAACCATAAAGCTTAGCCAGATGTGATACAATCATTTCACTGAAGATAGAGATAGGTAAAACTTTTTCTTTCAAGTAATGAACACATTTGATTGTAATTTGAGCTAAATAATTATATTTCCTTAAAAAAAAACTTAGAATGTTAAAAGTCTGAAATCCATTTCAGCAAGTTTAAAACATTTGGGTGTTTAAGATATTATCACAGGTCTGTTATTCCAGGTTCAACTTACTTGGAATTCTGGATTCTAAATATTTTTAATTGAAGTTAAAGTGAAATCAAATGTAAATTAACCTGTGATTTTTTTTCGTTCTGATTATTTTTAGGTAAGTAAATGAAGTTAGGATGTGAGACTAGCGAATAACATTTGCTGAGAAAACCCATTACTGTGAAAAAATTCCAGGAGGAAATTGAAGAGGGGAGATGGAGCAAAGTTGATTAAAAACAACATGAAAATGGCTAATACATTTTGGGAAACTTTTTTTTTTTGAGACAGTTTCACTCTTGTTGCCCAGGCTGGAGTACAATGATGCGATCTCGGCTCACCGAAACCTCCACCTCCTGGGCTCAAGCAATTCTCCTGCCTCAGCCTGCCAAGTAGCTGGGATTACAGGGATGTGTGTACCACCACACCTGGCTAATTTTTTGAATTTTTAGTAGAGATGAGGTTTCTCCATGTTGGTCAGGCTGGTCTCGAACTCCCGACATCAGGTGATCTGCCCGCCTCCTCCCGCCACGCCCAGCCTTTTTTTTTTTTTTTTTTTTTTTAAAGAAACAGGTTCTTGCTTTGTCACCCAGGCCTGGATGCAGTGGCACAATCATAGCATAGCAATCCTCCACCTCAGCTTCCCAAGTAGTAGGGACTACAGACAAGAGCCATTATGCCTGGCTAATTTTTTAATTTTTTGCAGAGATCGGTTTTGCTATGTTGCCTAGGCTGTGGGAAACTCACTGTTTTCTTTTTCTTTTTTTTTTTTTTTGAGATGGAGTCTCACTCTGTTGCCCAGGCTGGAGTGCAGAGGGGTGATCTCAGCTCACTGCAACCTCTGCCCCCCCAGGGTTCAAACAATTCTCCTGCCTCACTCTCCTGAATAGCTGAGACTACAGGCGCACACTACCATGCCTGGCTAATTTTGTATTTTTAGTAGAGATGGGGTTTCACCGTGTTGGCCAGAATGGTCTCGAATTCATCACCTTAGTTGATTTGCCTGCTTTGGCCTTTCAAAGTGTTGGGATTACAGGTGTGAGCCACCGTGCCCAGCACAGTGGAAAGCTCTTTATGACAATTAATAGATGAGTTCACTAGGGATGACAGCACACCCTCCAGAAACCATATTTACTACAGATCACCCACAACTATTACGCTCAATACTAACTACAGCTAGTGTTCGACTTATGACCACAGTTGGGACCGCGAACTGGTTGTAACACGATTTGGTCGTAAGTTGAGTAGGCTATATGTACAGTTGAAATGGTACACGCAGAGATGGTAGTGCTGCCGGAAGCTGGTCTGCACTGTCGTACACACAGCTGGGCAACGTTTGCGCTGCCAGACGCGGAGCAGTCGTGGCTAGCGATTGTGGTTGTAAAGTCGAATGGTCGTAAGTTGCATAGGTGGTAAGTCGATCAATACCTGTAAAGGGCCAGAGGATTGGATTCACATAACATTAAAAAATGTACACATACATTTTGTAAATGTAAGGATACTATTTGCATTAGTAAACAACTTACCTGTGTTCCTAAAATGTCATGCAAATGATTCTTGCAAATCTGTTTTAACTAGGGAGAAAAAAATGTATTGAGATAGTTATACTAGACCTATCAACCACTAAAACTGAACTTGGAAGAAAAGATCCAGGAGTTCATAGCTTAATTCTAAACCATCTATGCTTCTCACTTAAAAACAGAGAAGTGCTGATGTAAATGAGTTGCGAGGTTATCTGACTACCTTCAAAGAACATCCTGCAGAATCTTTGAAGGTTTTAGCCCTGGAAGGATTCCTAGGTGAAAAGGGGGCACCTATTTCATATTCTACTTTTGGATGCCTCCTTGCTTTTGTTTTATGATCTTGACCAGGCTTCTTGTGTAGGTTACAACTTATTTCTGGGTGTGAACCCGGGCTCCTTTTGTAGGTTATAGTTTATTTGTGGGTGTGAACCCCCTTCTTTTGCCTGGTTCAATTTCTTCAGTGGTCTAGGAAAGAGACCCCTCCAAGCAGTGATCTGTTTTAAATCCGTGGGCCTCTCTACCACTCACTTCTTAGCGCAACCCCCCTTCACATTCCTGCTGCTTGGGAAGATACTGGGGACAAGAAAAGCCTCATAGATTAAGAAACCATTTTCTCTCTAGGATGGGCACAAGGTGCAGGGCTATTTCCTTACATGAGTAGGTATTTTAAAACCTGGGCAGGAGATGCCATGCTGTAAATTCAAAATTAAAAAAAATTTAATGCGAACCTTGTTTTTAACTTCTAGAATAGTCTTTACACTATTCTCCACCACCTTCCCGTTGGCTGGGTAGAAATAAGGACCACCAAATGAGAACAGGCTATTTACTCAGAGCTGGCTAGGGAGTTAGCCGCAATCACTTGGTTTGGCAGAGACTCACAGGCAGGCAGGGGAATGGAAAAGCTCTACATATAGCGAAGAGGGAGAAACTTCAGGTTGGCTCTGATTGGTGGCTGCTGGCACCGGGAAGTTGGAGGAGGGTTAACTAGAAGCAGGGCTTCTTATGTGATTGGTTTGTGGGGGGAGCACATTTGGCTTTCTCTGATTGGCCCAGAGCTGGAAGCAGCGGCAAGAAATAGGGAAGCTGCCAGTTAAAAAGATCAAGTCCTGACCATTCTGGGCCGATTACTGCAGAGGTCATGGGTAGGAGTTTTAATGTCACATAGGGTTGGCCATTGTTTGTATATTCAGTCTCTCAATTGCATGAGACCCAGATTTTTAGTTTCTCTTGACCTAGTTAGCTTTTAGCTCCAAAGTTTTGTTTAACTTGAGAGAAAACAGCAGTTCTATTATTTCTATCAAGGATAAACAGACCTTGGGATCTGAAAAGTAATTATGGAAACATACATAAATATCTTTATAGTGAGGGCCAGGCAGAAGAATCACCCTCTGCCTTCAGGTTCTGCATTTCCTTACAGAATTTGTTTCCATTATAGCTGACGCTTCAGTAGGTTCCTTCCCTTTGGGGGAGGCTCGGCCCCCTCCGCCCCCACTTTCTCGAGTCTCGCCCTTCGAAGGCAGGAGAAAGGGTTATGCACTACCACGCTCCGCGCCTTACAGCCCAGTTTCTCCCCCAGCCACCCTTTCCTCCCAGGTGCGCTCTCTCGGCTTGCTATCCTTCCACCAGGCCTCCCCACTTCTCCTGCGCAGCGCCCCCTGCGCGGCACCCTCACAGCCCGGCCCCTGCCCCACCCCCAGTTGTGCCTTCATCTCCCTGTTCCTTCTCAACAGGTCTCCCAAGATACACCCTCCCAATCGGGTCCCCTGCCGTCCTCTCCCGGCCCACGCTCAAGCCCGGTGCCTTCCTCCTGCAGCCCCCCGAGGCGCACTCTCAAGCTCCGTGCCTTTGCTCCCAGTCCCCCAGGGGCACCCTCGAGCCTGGTACTCTTCCTATGGGAACCCCTCGGGCGCACCCTCAAGCTCGGTGTAGCCGCTATACCATCCCCAGGCGCGTCCTCTGCCCGTGCCTTCCCCCAAGGTGCACCCTCAAGCCAGGAGACCTCCCCCTACCGGGCGCGCCCTACAGGCCCGCCCCGCCCCTCCGCGCAGCGCCCCCCGCGCGTTCTCTCGAGTCCTCCCTTCTGCCTCCAGGCCCGGCCAGTCCTCTTTCCGGCCCCCACGCTCAGAGGTGAGCCGGCGTCCCCGCGCCGCTAGCTCCGCGCCTTCCTGCATGGAGGTGCGCCCCGAAAGGCTCAGACGCGGCCCCCTAGGCCTGGCCTCAGCCTCCCTGGCTCGCAGGAGACGTCAGGTCAGCTTCCTGTCCCCGAGCAGCTGCCCAAGGGCCAGTTTTCAAAGCATATCTTTGGTCATGGAATAAGCAGATCCTCCTCTGGTCTCAAGTCCCAATTTTTACTTTGGAGGGGCGAAGGCAGGGCGACCCTTGCCAGCCACTATTCCCCCGTCACTTCGCAGCTGTGGAAAGCAGCCTTCCTGTCCCTTCGGAAAGAAACTCGTATTTCCCCTCGAACTTTTTCCGTCGGTGTGAGGAAAGAGCCCTCCATTTTCTTCTCAGGAGGCTTTCGCGGCCCGGCTTCTTCCCACCACCAGGCAGGGGAGGCAGTGACGCCGCACCCGCGGCGGCCGAGGTTTCGCCATCTTGAGTGGAGGAGGAGCCGCGGTCGCCGCCATGCGGAGAGGCAGGGAAAGAGGGAGGAGGCGGCGGGCGGGCGAGCTGGCGAGCGAGGGAGGGGGCAGAGGCGCCGAGTTAGCTCAGCCCGGCGGCGACTTCGGCGGCGTCACGAGAGCGGGCAGCGGAGGAGGTAGGGCTGGACGGCCGGGGGAGCCAGCGGCGCTGGCGGCTGGGCTGCGCGGCCCTCGGTGCGAGGCGGGGGGGTGGGGGGGGACAGGCGGCAGGAGGCCGTAGCGAGGGGGCCGGGTGGGGGCGGGCGGAGGTTTCCGAGGAGGAAGGAGCGGCCGCCATTTTGGGAGCTTCGAGTCAACAATAAAGGACTGAGGGTGCTGAGCGGGAGTGGCCTCCTTGATAGGACTCGGCCGGAGCCGCGAGGCCAAGGGTGAGGTGGTGGGGTCGAGGTCAGAGGTGCTGTGGGGGCTGCGGGGAGTCCCCCGGGCTGGCTTTGAGGGGCCATGTCAGGCGGAGGCCTAAGGCCTGGCCGGGCCTGGGGAGGAAGGCGGGCGGCAGCTGTTTGGGGTGGGGGCGCCTGAGAGGAGGCGAATATGGGAATGTGGTGCGCGGCAGGGTCGGCAGGAGGAGCGGGCTAAGTGCTCGGAGGAGCTTTATGGAAGACGAGGGAATATGAGGCCCAAGGGGGCGGCAAGGACTTAGGGGGATGATGGTGGAGGTTATAGGGTACGAGGCGGCCCTATAGGGGGCGGCAGGGACATGTATTGGAGAGCTCTGTTTAGAAGCGAACCCGCCGCTGCTTGATTGCAGTAGGCCTTGCAGGTCAGTAACAGGAGGGTGCTTATGGAGCTCCCGACTGTTGGAGGAAAGGAGGGGGATTTCTGGGTTGGGGGGATCCCTTCGGGGTCTCTTGGGGAGAGCCCCTATTGTTTCCTACTGGCAGAGCTGGTTGCTGGCTCAAATTGCGCAGATAGGATTGCAGAGCCCCAACCTTTTGTGTTTATGTTCAGAGGGAGCTGGCTTGAAGTGTGAGTGTTTTGAGGGGTGGGGGGGGGGGCAAGAAATTATTTCCCTACAGTTACGGGGCTTCCGTCATTGGCTTGTCTCTTTCCCCATCTCTCTCTGTTTTCTCTTCCACAGCCCCCTTTTCCCTTCAGAATAAAACCCTGTCACCCTTGCAGGCAAAGCTTAGAGAAACTGCTGCGCTGCATTTGCAAACAAAAGCTCTTGTTGGCGATGACGATACTGTTTTGGGTGTGAAACTGTCAATCGCTAACTACGATCTGAGGAGTGCTGTAATTAACTCGCTAGGGGCTCCTCCCAACTAGTCTACGTTTCTAGTCTACGTTTCTTTTCTTTTTTTTTTTTTTTAAATGTAGAGCGATAACTTGAAAATCTAAATTGGGAAGGGGTAGGAGGAATATTTCCTCTGAGACAAAGCTGCAGTGCAGGTTTCAGTTTAAGAAGGGAGCAGTTATCACATAGTCTCATTTTGGATTTAAGGAGATAGGAGGTCTTACTGTGCATGATGGACAGTAATGATGATATCATTTGGTTTTTAGAGGTGGCCCTTTTCATCCTCTTAGTGCTCTGCGAACAGCTAAGTCTGTGTGAACTGCGTGATACCGCTGATCATAATATAAACCCGTCAATACAGGAAAGTAGCTGTTAACCATATCTGCTTAAGAGGTCATAGTTAGAAGGACTTCAGAATAAACAACTTTGTGTATGTGATCAGGATTTGCTTGTGAGCAACTTGTTCATTTTTTTTTTTTTTTTTTTTTTTTAAGGAAGGCGTAATCAGGGAGCATTTTCTCATAAATTTTGAGTTTCAAATGCTTTGGTGTATGGCAGAATCAACACTCGTAAGCTAGTGTATTTTAGGTAAGAAATGTAATGGGGTTGCCAGGTGCGGTGGCTCACTCCTGTAATCCCAGTTCTTAGGGAGGCCGAGGCGGGTGGTTCAACTGAGGTCAAGAGTTCGAGACTAGCCTAGCCAGCATGGTGAAACCCCGTATCTACTAAAAACAGAAAAAATTAGCTGGGCGTGGTGGCGGGCGCCTGTAATCCCAGCTACTCGGGAGGCTGAGGTGGGAGAATCGGTTGGCTTGAACCTAGGGGACACGAGTTTGCAGTGAGCCGATATCATGCCACTAACACTACAGCCTGGGCGGCAGAGCTAAACTCCACTTCAGAAAAGAAAAGTAAAGTAATGGGGTTAAATGAAAAGCCAACACAGTAGAACTTTGTTTTCGGGTCTTGGTATGTTTTTATTAACAATTGAAAGTAAGACTTAAGCCGGTGCGGTGGCTCACCCCTGAAATTCCAGCACTTTGGGAGGCTGAGAGGCAGGCAGATCACTTGAGGTCAGGAGTTGGAGACCAGTCTGGCCAACTTGATGACACCCCATCTCTACCAAAAAATACAAAAATTAGCCGGATCTGTTATCTCAGCTACTCGGGAGGCTGAGGCAGGAGGATCGCTTGAACCCAGGAGACGGAGGTTGCAATCAGCTGAGACCGGGCCACTGCACTCCAGCCTGGGCAACAGAGTGAGACCCTGTCTCCAAAATAAATAAATGAATACATACATAAAAGTAAGATTTCCATTTATAGGATAATTTTAAAATGAGGTTGGCCATTTTTGTTTTGTTTTTGTTTTTGAGGCGGAGTTTTGCTTTTTTGCCCTGTCTAAAGTGCAGGGCACCATCTTGACTCATTGCAGCTTCCGCCTCCTGGGTTTTAGCAATGGTCCCGCCTCAGCCTCCCAAGTAGCTGAGATTACAGGTACCTGCCACCAAGCCCAGCTAATTTTTGTATTGTAGTAGAGACGGGGTTTCACCATGTTGGTCAGGCTGGTCTCGAACTCCTGACCTCAGGTGATCCACCAGTCTCTGCCTCCCAAAGTGTTGGGATTACAGGCGTGGGTCACTATGTCCATCCTACCAGTTCTTTTTTTTATTATTATTTTTTTTAAAGTATTAGATTTACTACTTTGGGTTTCTTGGAAAGTTTTTTTTGTTTGTTTTATTTTTTGAGATGGAGTCTTGCTCTGTCACCTAGGCTGGAGTGCAGTTTTGCCATCTAGGCTCACTGCAACCTCTGCCTCCCAGGTTCAAGCAATTCTGCCTAGCCTCCTGAGCAGCTGGGACTACAGGCACATGCCACCATGCCCAGCTAATTTTTGTATTTTAGTAGAGACGGGGTGTCACCATATTAGCTAGGCTGGTCTCGAACTCCTGACCTCGTGATCCACCCGCCTTGGCCTCCCAAAGTGCTGGGATTACAGGCATGAACCGCCGTGCCCGGCCGGAAAGTTTTCTTAAAATTACTGTGTTTAGTCTTCCACAGATTTATTTATTTTTTTTTTAGCACAGGAATTTTCTTGTTTAATTAATACTATTTAAAATCAGATTAGTTATTAGCTGAGTTTATTATAAATGAATAAAATTATTAGTCATCTTTTTTTGTCAGTTTCAAAAAAAAAAATAGCAATTTATGCAAAATTTGTCCTTAGGATCATTACTTGCTGAATACATTATGGCAGAAATACACTATTCTCTTGACTGCTTTATTTATTGTTTTAAAGGACAAAAACAAAAGAGAAAAAACATTTTTCTTCAAGCTTGTTTTGTTTTGTTTTGTTTTGTTTGAGACAGGGTCTTGCTCTGTCACCCAGGCTGGAGTGCAGTGGCGTGATCTTGGCTCACTGCAGCCTCCGCCTCCCGGGATCAAGTGATTCTTGTGCCTCAGCCTCCAAGTAGCTGGGACTACATTACCGGTGTGCACCACCACGCCGGCTACGTTTTGTATTTGTAGTAGAGATGGGGTTTCACCATGTTGTCCAGGCTGGTCTCGAACTCCTGACCTCAAGTGGTCACCCACATTGGCCTCCCAAAGTGCTGGGATTACAGGCGTGAGCCACCATGCCCAACCTATAAACTGTAATAGTTGAAATTCATAAGGACACAAAGGTCTTTTTTTTTTTTTCCTGAAAGTGTAAAGTTCAAGTCAAAAGCTCACTTAAATCTGTAAGGACTCTAGTTGCTATTAGAAGTAGAAGAAAATTAATGAATTGTCTTGTCATATAATATAGGTTTACACTAAGTAAATTGTGTGATACTTCAGTGAGTTGTAATGCAATTAAGTATAATGAATCACTTTTCAGAGATGTCAGAGACTTAGCGAATTCATTGGGGAGGAAACTGAAGGGAAGAGATTGTCATTTGACAAGTAGTGCTAATTTATTCGTGCCTTTCTACCTAATCTCTGGGTTGCTTTGAATTAACAATTTTAAATGTTTTAGATTGGCTTCATTGTGTTTTTGAAATAGTTCAAAGTTGTGTCTTTCCAAGCTCGGCTAGTGATTTGTTCTAAGTGTAGCTATGGTATTAATTCTTTAACGTAAAAGATGAGAGTTCTTCTAAAGGGATTCATTTGAAAAGAAAAGTTTTTCTATTGAGTTTACTGATTTAATTTTGTTTGTTTGTTTCAGATTGACGTGAGTGAATTCAGATATAATTCAAGCTTGTTAGAGGGCTTTTTAAAAATAAAAAGTTGATTCTGTGCAAGAGAGCAAGTTACTGCTGCTTACCGTTCAGAGACTTACAGGTGCTTGCCTGCATTGCAATAAAGGACTCATTTATTGAGCAAGACATATTTATCTCTTCATTTTGGAGAGCCTAATAAACTGTTATTACAGTTTCTCTACTGACTTTCAAAAGTTTTGAAGTTTGAAAGACACCTTTGCAACTAAAACAGCATGAGCACGGCCAGAACAGAGAACCCTGTTATAATGGGTCTGTCCAGTCAAAATGGTCAGCTGAGGGGCCCTGTGAAGCCCAGTGGTGGCCCTGGAGGAGGGGGCACACAGACACAGCAACAGATGAACCAGCTGAAAAACACCAACACAATCAATAATGGCACTCAGCAGCAAGCACAGAGTATGACCACCACTATTAAGTAAGTGTTAGACTAAATCATAAACACTCTTGGGGAACCAAGATTTTTGTTTCTTTGGTGTTGACTATTAATACTTATACCTTAATTTAACAGTTTTGGTTACAAATAGAGAACAGATGACTTTGTTTTATGGTCAGTAGGTATTTGCAATAGAATAGTGTGTTTCTGCCATAATTTTTTCAGCAAGTAATGATCCTAAGGACAGATGACATACACAAATTTTGTATAAATTATTTTTTGAAACATTTCTGGCGTTCACAATTAGTGAAGAAGTTATGGCCAAGCACAGTGGCTCATGCCTGTAATCGCAGCACCTTGCGGGGTCCGAGGTGGGTCACCTGAGGTCAGGAGTTTGAGACCAACCTGACCAATGTGGAGAAACCCCATCTCTACTAAAAATACAAAATTAGCTGGGTGTGGTGGTGCATGCCTGTAATTCCAGCTACTCGGGAGGCTGAGGCAGGAGAATCACTTGAACCTGGGATTCGGAGGTTGCGGTGAGCCAAGATCGCGCTATTACTCCAGCCTGGGTAACAAGAGGGAAACTCCATCTCAAAAAAAAAGTTATTAGCTGAGTTTGTTATAAATGAATAAAATCATTAGAGCCATCTTGTTTTTGTCAGTATAGTTTTTTTTTTTTTTTTTAGTGTTAATGACTGCACCTTACCTTAGTTAAACAGCAGATAAAGCCAACTTTAAGTTTTAAATTTAAAGACTCAGTCTGAGTCTTTAGCGGCTTTAAAGACTTGCCCAACCTTCCGAACTCCAAGCAAAATTCACTCATAATTTTTTTTTAGCTTATGAAACTTAGTATTTTCACTTTTAAAAAAAAGCTGGCTGGCTGAGGTGACTCATGCCTGTAATCCCTGTTCTTTGGAGAGGCCAATGTGGGAGGATGACTTGAGTCCAGGAGTTAGAGACAAGCCTAGCCAACATAGCAAGACTCTGTGTCTACCAAAAAAAAATTTTTTTTTCTTTTACACAGAAACCAAGAGGGAACTAAGAATTGAACTCACAGAACACAATTTTGAACAGTCTCAAAAACTTTTTGTTAACTTTAAAATTGAACCACCTCCTTACTAGAGGGTATTTTTTAAAGCTTAAATTATGTACGCTATTTGTCACTTTTAAGTGCATACTTTAAATTACAGTATTCGAATGGTAACCATTATTCTAAAGATTAAGATTTAAGATTCTTGACTCCAGTTGACATTTGGCTTTTGTTAAGAACTTGCCATAGAAAATAATTTAATCTGTAGGAATCTTTATAAGATACTGACACTGGGTTACTAAACTGAGGTGTATGTTTTGTACGACCTAGATCTTTTCAGTTCCTACAGAAAAAGAGCTTATGCAAGCTACAGACCGTCATACAGTTACTGTATGTGGTTCACTAGGACCTCTAAGAACTAATTTTCAACAGAATTGGTTTGGTCACTGGGAGAATTGGTGTTACTGTATCTTCTATTATTTTAAGGTGAATTCTTTAATTGGTATAGAAATGGATATTTCCTTAATTGTTGTTTGTCTTGACAGAACATAACTAGGTTAGCAAAATTGAGACTGTTTTTAATTGTTTTTTATAATTTTTTTTTTTTTTTTTTTGAGACAGGGTCTTACTTTGTTGCTCAGACTGGAGTACAGTGGCATGATCATGGCTCACTGCAGCCTCAATTTCCCAGGCTTAAGTGATCTTCCTGCTTCAGCCCTACAAATACTGGGGACTGCTGGCATGCGTCAGTAGAGATGAGGTTTCGTCATGTTTCCCAGGCTGGTCTTGAACTCCTGGGCTCAAGTGATCTGTCCACCTTGACTTCTCACAGTGCACCTGTTTTTAATTATTATTATTATAATTTTTGAGACGGAGTCTCACTCTGCTGCCACGGCTGAAGTGCAGTAGTACAGTCGTGACTCACTGCAATCTCCACCTCCTGGGTTCAAGCGATTCTTCTGCGTCAGCCTCCTGAGGAGCTGGGATTACAGGTGTCCACTGCCACACCCAGCTGATTTTTGTATTTTCAGTAGAGATGGGGTTTCACCATGTTGTCCAGGCTACTCTTGAACTCCTGACCTCAGGTAATCTGCCTACCTTGGCCTCCCAGAGTGCTGGGATTACAGGTGTGAGCCACCATGCCCAGCCTTTGAGAATGTTTTCTATTTAAGAAACTCTGGGGCTGGGTATAATGGCTCATGCCTTTCATCCCAGCACTTCGGGAGGCTGAGGTGGGAAGATACTTGAGGCCAGGAGTTTGAGACTAACCTGGGCAACATATCAAGACCCTGTCTCTAGAATATTTGCATTAAGTCTCTATTTTGTTTTTTATTTATTTATTGACTTGGAATCTTGCTCTGTTGCCCAGGCTAGAGTGCAGTGTTGTGATCTTGGCTCACTGCAACTTCTGCCTTCCAGGTTCAAGTGATTCTTCTGCCTCAGCCTCCTGAGTAACTGGGACTACAGGCATGGGCCACCATACCCAACTAATTTTTGTATTTTTACTAGACAAGAGGTTTCACCGTGTTGGTCAGGCTGGTCTTGAGCTCTTGACCTCGTGATCTGCCCCCCCTTGGCCTCCCCAAGTGCTGGGATTACAGGTGTGAGCCCCCGAACCTGGCTTATTTGTTTATTTTTGAGACAGAGTCTCCCTCTGTTACCCAGGCTTGAGTGCAGTGGCGTGATCTCAGCTTACTGCAGTCTCTGCCTCCCAGATTCAAGTGATTCTCCTGCCTCAGCCTCCCGAGTAGCTGGGACTGCAGTTTTGTGCCACCATGCCTGGCTAAATTGTATATTTTTAATAGAGATGGGATTTCACTATATTGGCCAGGCGTGTCTCGAACTCTTGACTTCAAGTGATCTGCCCACCTCGACTTCCCAAAGTGCTGGGGTTACAAGTGTGAGCCACCACCCCGGCCTATTATCTTATTTTTCAAATGAGAGAGTAGCCGTGGTGACTTACATCTATAATCCTAACACTTTGGGAGGCCAAGGCAGGTAGATTGCTTGAGCCTGGGAGTTCTATAATATATATAAAATCTTATCGTTTTTAAATGTTGACAACTAATTTAAACTAGTTTAAATTAAGACACACACTGTGTAGGTCAAACAAAACACCTTTTGACAACAGTTACACTATATACCATATTGCTTAAGAGGATGGATGCCTTAATCCCTTCTCTTCTTGATATTTTTTTTTTTTTTTTTTTTTTTTTTTTTTTTTGAGACAGAGTTTCACTCTTGTTACCCAGGCTGGAGTGCAATGGCGCGATCTCGGCTCACCGCAACCTCCGCTCCTGGGTTCAGGCAATTCTCCTGCCTCAGCCTCCTGTGTAGCTGGGATTACAGGCACGCGTCACCATGCCCAGCTCATTTTTTGTAGTTTTAGTAGAGACGGGGTTTCACCATGTTGACGAGGATGGTCTCGATCTGTTGACCTCGTGATCCACCCGCCTCGGCCTCCCAAAGTGCTGGGATTACAGGCTTGAGCCACCGCGCCCGGCCCTCTTCTTGATTTTTTTATCCTTCCAAGATTGTTTCTCTATAAGAACACATTTTCTAAAGTTGTTTAATTCTTTTCTTAAATATATTAAGTGGAATATATTAAACTTACTTTGCTTTTTAAAACCTAATTATAATTGGGATGAATCATCTTCGTATTGTTAGGTAGGATGCTAGGAATTTTGATACTTTAAATTTACTGTATTCTCTCTAGACCTGGTGATGACTGGAAAAAGACTTTAAAACTCCCTCCAAAGGATCTAAGAATCAAAACTTCGGTAAGTTGGTTGTAAAATTCTACTAGAATAACGGTGGGGGGAGGTGGGGGTCTTGAAGTAAAATACAGCTGTCCCTTGGATTCTGCAGGAAATTGGTTTCAGGACTATAACACCACTCTTACCCTTCTCTTCTGACCCAGAGAGATAGATATTCAGGCTATGTATTCCCATTTTGTGGATGAGAAAACAAAAGTTGAGAGCAGTTAGTTCTCTTAGCCTATTGTTTTCAACCTGGGAGATTTTTTTTTCCCTGGGGGCATTTAGCAGTTTATAGAAACACGTTTTGCTTATCATCACTGAGGGGATGCTAAAGGACAGCCCTTTACAACAAAGAATTTTGTGGCCCAAAATGTCAGTAGTACTGAGCTTGAAAAACTTGACTTAGCCAAAGATATTTGTAGTTAATGAGTGGTAGAGCTGGGATTTGACTTTATATCTTGTGATTTGCAATTCATGGCATGATACTTGTGTGGAAAAAAAAACACTATTCCACTGTCCTTAGATGACTATCCCAAAGGGCTGGGCACAGTGTCTCACCCCTGTAATCCCAGCACTTTGGGAGGCCAAGGCAGGCAGATCATCTGAGGTCAGAAGTTCTAGACCAGCTTGTCCAACATGGCGAAACCCCATCTCTAGTAAAAATAGAAAAATTAACTGGGCGTGGTGGCAGGCACCTGTAATTCCAGCTATTCAGGAGGCTGAGACAGGAGAATTGCTTGATCCCAGTAGATGGAGGTTGCAGTGAGCCAAGATCATGCCACTGCACTCCAGCCTGGGCGACCGAGCCAGACTCCGTCTCAAAAAAAAATAAAAAGGCTTTCACCAAGTGTCCTTTCCCCAAAACAGCTTTTAAATAGTTTCTGTGTCAAAGTGGGGAGAGTAGTTATTCTTCAGGAAAAGTTGAAATATAGATGACAAGTAATCTGCATATATTTAAGGTTGGGCAGGTAAAGTACTAAAGTCAGATAAGATTTTTTTTTTTTTTTTTTTTTTTTTTTTTTTTTTTTTTTTTTTTTTTGAGACAGTCTGGCTCTGTCCCCCAGGCTAGAGTGAGGTGGTAGGATCTCAGCTCACTGCAACCTCAGTCTCCTGGGTTCAAGCGATTCTCCTGCCTCAGCCTCCCAAGTAGCTGGGACTACAGGTGTGCACCACCAGTCCCACTAATTTTTTATATTTTTAGTAGAGATGGGCTTTCACCATGTTGGCCAGGCTGGTCTCAAATTTCTGACCTCAGGTGATCCACCCGCCTCAGCCTCCCAAAGGATTACAGGGGTGAGCCACATGCCTGGCCCAGATAAATTTTCTTAAACATAGATAAATTTACCACAGGACACAGTGTTGTTTATTCTTTCGCTGTTTCTTTTGTTTGTTTGACTAGGATGTGACCTCCACAAAAGGAAATGAGTTTGAAGATTACTGTTTGAAAAGGGAGTTACTGATGGGAATTTTTGAAATGGGCTGGGAAAAGCCATCTCCTATTCAGGTATGTTTACCCTTCTTATCACATATATAAGGTTATGTGTCAAGTATTAAATGGTTTTCTTTTTATTTTGTGGAAGTAGTATAGTGAACTAACATTTCTCTCTCATGTATACACACCTTTTCTGAAATTTTTAAGGGTAAGCTAGAAAATCATGGCCTTTTACCTCTAAATATTTCAATGTTTATTTCTTAAGAATAGGATATTCTCTTATATAACCACAGTACAGTTACTGTCAATTAACGTTGATAAAATAATTCTATCTCATCTGTCATTCTAATTATTAATTGACCCAAACCTGTCCTTCATAGCAGTTTTTTTCTTCTATACAGCATCCAGTCTAGGGTCAGGCATTACATGTAGTTACATCTCTTAATCGTTAGCATTTCCTTGTTTTCTCTTCTTTTTTGATGTTGACAGATTAAAAATACAGCATACAACCCCTTCCCCCATTCGTCTGTTTTTTTATTGTTTTTTGTTTGTTTGTTTGTTATTTGTGACTGGGTCTTTGCTCTGTCAGCAAGGCTGTAATTCAGTGGCTTGATCTTGGCTCACTGCGGCCTTGACCTCCCAGGCTCAAGTGATCCTCCTTCGTCAGCCTCCTGAGAAGCTGGGATTACAGACATGTGCCATCACACCCAGCTAATTTTTGTATTTTTTGGTAGAGACGAGGTTTTGCCATGTTGTCCAGGCTGGTTCAAACTCCTGGGTTCTCCATAGTGCTAGGATTATAGACATTAGGCACCATGCCTGGCACCCTTTTTTAACTGTGAGAACATTCCCCATTTGGGGATTTTCTGTTATTCCCAAGTAGGTTCAAGTTAGGCATTCTCAGCCAGAATAATGCAGAAATCACATTATGGCTGCCTCAAGGTACCATGTTTGAAGGTGTACATAGTGTCCATTTGTTCCTCTTTGATGATGTTAATGTTGTCTGATTTTTCTGTTGTATGGTTACTGCTCTTTCCTCTCTCACTTGAAACTAATAAGCAATCTGGGGTGCGTTTTAATTTTAAGACCATGAAGATACAATAACACCACTGACACCCTCCTCCTCAAACCCAGTAAGATAGATATTCAGGCTAGGTTATTATTCCCATTTTTGTGGATGAGAAAACAAAAGTTCAGAGCAGTTAGTTCTCTTAGCCTATTGTTTTCAACCTGGGAGAATTTTTCCCCCGGGGGCATTTAGCAATTTGTAGAAATAAGTTTTGCTTGTCATCAATGGGGGGATGCTAAAGGACAGCCCTTTACAACAAAGAATTTTATGGCCCAAAACATCAGTAGTGCTGAGCTTGAAAAAGTTGACTTAGCCAAAGATATTTGTAGCTAATGAGTGGTAGAGCTGAGATTTGACTTTATATCTTGTGATTTGCAATTCATGGCATGATACTTGAGTGAAAAATAACAAAATTTCCCCCTAGTTTTGGCATCCATGCTTGATCTCATCTCTGCCAACGACTGGTTATGATGACTTTGCAATTCTAGCACTCCCTCCGTATTTGGCCCTATAAAGAAGAAGCTTCCTCTCTCAGAATGTCTCCAAAAGAAAAAAAAAAAAAAAGAAACTTCCCTTTTCCCCACCCATATATATCTGTTATCAGTAAATTTTTTTTTTTTTCCAATTTTTTTTTAATTCTAAAAATATCCTAGATCTGGCCAATGTAAGCTCTTTCAAGCTGGTTCCTGTGTTGTTATGATGTGTCCCCTTCATTTTTCTTGAGTACTTTCTTGTTTTTTTTCTTTTTTGGAGATGGAGTCTAGCTCTGTCACACAGGCTGGAGTGCAATGGCATGATCTTGGCTCACTGCAGCCTCACCATCCTTGGTTCAAGTGGTTCTGGTGTCTCAGCCTAATTGCAGGTGCGTGCCACCACACCTAGCTAATTTTTGTATTTTTAGTAGATGCAGGGTTTCACCATGTAGGCCAGGCTGGTCTCGAACTCCCGACCTCAAGTGATTTCGCCCACCTTGTGCTGGGATTACAGACGTGAGCCACTCGGCCCAGCCGCTTTCTTGCTTTTTGACATAACATGATGCCAGGTTTATATTATACCTACCCTGACCCGGTGTTGGCATCTAAGGATCCTTGAGTCTTTTTAGTGTGAAGTAGTGTTAGGGACCAAGACCCCAGGCATTAGATATCCTGTTTGCTACTTGGTTCTTTCACTGGAAAGAGCAAGAAATAAATGCATGTATATACATATCTACACATGTATACACATAAATATAATGTACATATAAACATGCATTATACATAGGCCAGTTTAACAAATGATGACAACACACATACTTAAATTGATGAAATTATTGAATTCAGGGTATGCTAAGGACAGACCCTGTGACATCACCGAGTACTTTTTCATTGAGCCAACATATGTTGAGTGACCTGGAAAGTGGTGGTTTGTTTTGTTTTTTGTCCCCCCGCCCCCCCCCCCCCCAGATTTGAAGTTTGGAAGCCTCCACCTAGATTTCAGAGGAGGAAGTATTTGACCCTGGGGATTCTATGATGAATAAGACAGATATGGTTCCTGGCAGGGCACAGTGGCTCACGCCTGTAATCCCAGCACTGGGAGGCTGAGGTGGGCATATCACAAGGTGAGGAGATCAAGACCATCCTGGCCAACATGGTGAAACCCTATCTCTACTGAAATACAAAAAATTAGCCAGGCATGGTGGCACATATCTGTAGTCCCAGCTACTTGGAAGGCTAAGGCAGGAGAAGTGCTTGAACCTGGGAGGTGGAGGTTGCAGTGAGCTGAGATCGTGCCACTGCACTCCAGCCTGGCGACAGAGCAAGACTCTTGTCTCAAGAGAAAAAAAGAAAAAAGACAAATCTGGTTCCTGTCTTACGGTTTGGAAAGGACAGCTAATTGTACAAATAATTCACCGTAATATGATGGGTACCTTTCTAGTTGGAATTGCATATGTATGTAGTCATTAAAGAAAGATGGGACAACCTGGAAGAATGGATCCATGTTTCAAGCAGAGAATGCTGGGTAGTGATTGCCTGCTAATTTTTCGGATTTTAGTAGAGACGGGGTTTCCTCATGTTGGCCAGGATGGTCTCGATCCCTTGACCTTTGATCCGCCCACCTTGGCCTCCCAAAGTGCTAGGATTACAGGCATGAGCCACCTCACCCAGCCCACTGACATCTTATGAGAGCTCGTTTATGGCAGGAACTGCATCGTTCAACTTTTATCTCTAATACTTAGCACAGTGCCTGTGCTTATTTTAGCGTGCTTTGATGACACTTAGGTAACTCATGTCTACAGGTAAACATGGTGTAGGGAACTACTCAGGTTGAATCCCAGCTCTACTTCTTCCTAAGTTGGTTATTTGGGATCTATCTCTAAGTCTTGGACTCCTGACCTGTACAGTTGAGCTAATAGCATAATACCATAAGGTTGTTGTAAAGGTTAATTGAGATAATTCATATGCTTAGTACAGTGCCTAGTTCATGATAAATGCTCAATAAATGTTATGGGTTATTTTATATAAAAGTTTCAAAAAAAAAAAGGAAATTAGTTAATTTAGGAGATGTAATAAATGTGTTTTTGTTTTTTTGTTTTGTTTTGTTTTGTTTTTGAGATGGAGTTTCGCTCTTGTTACCCAGGCTGGAGTGTAATGGCGCGATCTCAGCTCACCGCAACCTCCGCCTTCTGGGTTCAGGCAGTTCTCCTGCCTCAGCCTCCTGAGTAGCTGGGATTACAGGCACATGCCACCATGCCCAGCTAATTTTTTGTATTTTTAGTAGAGATGGGGTTTCACCATGTTGACCAGGATGGTCTCGATCTGTTGACCTCGTGATCCACCCGCCTTGGCCTCCCAAAGTGCTGGGATTACAGGCTTGAGCCACCGTGCCTGGCCAATAAATGTGTTTTAAAGAGTCTTGCTGAGTTGCCTAGACTGGAGTGCAGTGTCACGATCCTGGCTTACTGCAGCCTCAAACTCCTGAGCTCACGTGATAATCCTGCCCCAGCCTTTTGAGTAAGGATGATAGTGTAGTACCGTCACACTTGGCTACCTTTTTTTTTTTTTCTTTTGGTAGAGTTCAGATCTTGCCATGTGGACCAGGCTGGTCTTGACCCTGGGCTCAAGCAGTCTTCCTGCCTTGGCATCCCAGTGTGTTAGAATTCTAGATGTGAGCCACTGCACTTAGCCCAGTCCACATTCTTAATGGATATTTGCTAATTCCTATTTCTTACCTTGTATTACAGTTTAAAATTGACTTTGTTACTTGTACTCTCAGTGTTGCTATAGCATATAGACAATGAACTCTTCAGCCACTTAACCAGTCTGACATTTAGCTTTTTCTGTAAAGTAGAAATAAGTAATCTCCCTCACAGGATTTTTATTGTGAAGATCAAATGTAATGTAAGACCAAATTTTGAAATAGCAAGGTACTGTATGAATATAGTTTTAGTTATTCAAGATTACCCCTTGTATTGCCTGTTTTTTCCCTACCGTTTTATCCTGGGGATCCATGGAAAGCACAAGATTATGTGTTTCTTAGAATCATTCAGAGTAACAAATCACAAACATTAGGACTTTTGGAACCGAAACAAAATTTACAGAACCGTTAGTAAAAACTTCTTTTCTTTTTTTTGAGACCGAGTCTCGCTCTGTCACCAGGCTAGAGTGCAATGGCGTAATCTTGGCTCACTGCGACCTCTGCCTCCCAGGTTTAAGCGATTCTCCTGCCTCAGCCTCCCAAGTAGCTGGGGCTACAGGCGCATGCCACCATGCCCAGCTAATTTTTGTATTTTTAGTAGAGACGGGGTTTCACCATGTTGGCCAGGATGGTCTCGATCTCTTGACCTTGTGTGAGCCACCATGCCCAGCCTATTTTTTATTTTCATAGATTTTTGGGGAACAGGTGGTGGTTGATTACATGAGTAAATTCTTTTTTGTTTGTTTGTTTTTGTTTTTGTGAGGCAGAGTTTCGCCCTGTCACCCAGACTGGAATGCACTGGTGTGCTTTTGGCTCATTGCAACTTCCACCTCCTGGGTTCAGGTGATTCTCATGCCTTGGCCTCCTGAGTTGCTGGGATTACAGGTGCATGGCAGCATGCCCAGCTAATTTTTGTATTTTTAGTGGAGCCGGGGTTTCACCGTGTTGCCCAGGCTGGTCTTGAACTCCTGACCTCAGGTGATCCACTCTCTTCGGCCTCCCAAAGTACTGGGATTACAGGCATCAGCCACTATGCCCTACCAAGTAAGTTCTTCAGTTGTGATTTCTGAGATTTTGTTACGTCCATCACCCCCCTGATAAAATATAATCTCATGGCAGGCTGTCTTCTAGCATTCTTTACACTCTTTATCTGTCTACTTATTTTTCGTCATTCCCCCCACTCCCTTGCTTCCTAAAAGTATCCATTCTATCATGCTTGGTTTTACAGTTTTGTCTAGGCATTTTTTTTCCCCTGAATATTAAAGCTGTTTTGAAGGGATGTATGTCTTCTGCATTTGAATATTTGTTTGAGATGGAGTTTAGTTGCTGTTTGGGTATGAGATTACTGGAGAATTGTCTGGATGCAGTGGCTCACGCCTGCAATCCCAGCACTTTGGGAAAGCCACGGTGGGCAACTTGCTTAAACCTAGGAATTCGACACCAACCTGAGCAACATGGCGCAAAACCCTGGCTGTACAAAAGTTAGCTGGGCGTGGTGGACATGTAGTCTTAGCTGTTCAGTAGGTTGAGGCTGCAAGTGAGCCAGGATTGTGCCACTGCATTCCAGCCTGGGCAGCAGAGCCAGACCTTGTCTCACACATGCAAAAAAAAAAAAAAAAGGTGGTTGAATAATTAGGTACTTAAAATTATATACTTTCAAAGGAGGTTTTACATTGATAGGCTGGAACAAGATATAATACAGATTGCTCCCACACGTGTTTCTTTGATAGAGCCATCCGTGACCAGTTCTAGGTCTGGATGCTGTGGCCAGTAGAATAACTGCCATTCTAAAGGTGTAGCTTCATAGGAACATAGATTTCTTTGGTAGGCCTATGCATACACTGTTTTTTTCTGCTTAGCATTATTTGAAACTATATTAACTTTGAGGTTATGACTGAGAAAGATGGTCCCTCTCGTTGCTTCCAAACCCTGGGCACACCTTTTGAAGACTTTTGAAAATCTAAGAAGGTGAAGAAGTGAGAGGTAGTTCATTATTTAGGGAAACATGGAAGCTTCTTACTGTGACAACAAAATTTTGTGCCGGGTCAATAAGGATTAATGGTTTAATATTTATAGTTAAGAATTACAGCATTCTGTGACATTTTGAATCCTGTAATAAGTCATTCTTCCTGTTAACAATGGGTTTATTATGACTGAAAGAATTGTTTCCTAAAAACTCAGGGTTTTTTTGTCGTTGGTTGGTTGGTTGGTTTTGATGGAGTTGGGGAGACAGAGTCTTACTTTGTCACACTGGCTGGTCTTGAACTCCTGGCCTCAAGTGATTCTCCTGCCTCAGCCTTCAAAGCGTTGAGATTTACAGGTGTGAGCCACCATCCCCAGCCTCAGTTAGAGATAGTATTAGAATTTACTAACTCTTTCCTAGTAAGCAGGGGGCATCTGTAACAGTCCTTGCTACCTTGTCTGCAGTAACCATGGGATTTTTTTTCTCTTGGAAGCTAAGGTTTGGAAAGTAAGAGGAAGCAGTCAGTTGTAAATGCAGCTAGTTGGGCAATGTTGAGCTTCTGTTGGTACCACACTTTTGTAAAATACCTCTCAATACTAGGAAATTGGAAAGTATACCATTCTTTGATCATCGGCACCAGAAACCAACTTGATCTAACTTAAGCAAAAGGAAATGTATTGGAAAAATATGGGAAATTCACAAGATGGAGAAGGCTAGAGAAACATGCTTGCAAATGCCTAAGAACTGAAATAGCTATGAAGGACTTAGGAAGCTGTAATGGATGCACTATGACAATTTAGATTCTTAGGAGGCAGCATTCCACTGGCCTAGTGTGGGTTATCTGTCTACCATTTGGCTTAGAAAGTTGGTGAGGCTTGGTCTTTTGGGACAGGGGAGAGTGGGGTATGTACTTCCTTAGAAGGGGTGTTACCTACCAAAGGAATACTAATAGAGTAACCAAAACAAACAAATATTCTTCAGTCAGTATCTAAATGCTGCAGTGGAATATGAACTTGGAGACCTAAGGTGGCAGATGTCAGGCCTAAGCTTGTTGGGTTGGTTTTTGGGGGTTTTGTTTTTTTTGGGTAATAGCTTTATTGAGCTGTAAATCACATATCACAAGTTGACAGTGTACAATTTAATGCTTTTTAATGTATTTAGAGTTGTGCAACCATTACCACAATAAATTTTAGAAATATTTTGATCAGCCCCCAAAACATTTTCATCAGCCCCACTGTGACCCCTGTAGCAGTCACACCTCATTTTCCCCCAGCCCTAAGCAACCACTAGTATACTTTGTCATTCTATATTTGCCTATTCTGGACATTTCATATAAATGGAATCACGTGGTTTTGTGTGACCGACTTCTTTCACTTAGCATA
This sequence comes from Sapajus apella, assembly GCF_009761245.1. Classification (NCBI taxonomy): domain Eukaryota; kingdom Metazoa; phylum Chordata; class Mammalia; order Primates; family Cebidae; genus Sapajus; species Sapajus apella. The sequence goes on from NW_022436956.1 coordinate 16,412,393, forward strand.
ATATTTTCCTAGTTCATCTGTGTTGTAGTATGTATCAATATTCCATTCCTTTTTGCTGAATGATATTCCATTGTATGGCTCTACTACTGATTATCCACTGATTACTACTGAATAGATAATCAGTAGTAGAGCCATACAATGGAATATTGTTAAAAATATTAAATAACATTTGGGGTTATTTCCCAAGGACTGAGGATTTAATGTGCTATTTTGTGAAAATCTGAGAAGCAGGAAGGGGATTTAATGAGCTCAACTGTTAATCCATCTGAAAAAACTAACTTGTGATTTTAAATAAAATGGCAGCTACCTTCCACTATGCTCCCCCTGCCCACCCCAGGCTGGAGTGCGGTGGTGAGATCTCAGCTCACTGCAACCTCCGCTCCCCTGGGTTAAAGCGATTTTCCTGCCCCAGCCTCCCGAGTAGCTGGGATTACAGGCGCCTGCCACTGTGCCTGGCTAATTTTTTGTATTTCTACTAGAGATGGGGTTTCATCATCTTGGCCACACTGTTCTTGAACTCCTGACCTCTTGATCCACCTACCTCAGCCTCCCCAAAGTGCTGGGATACTGCACCCGGCCTGTTTTTCCTTTTTATTTTGAGAGAGAGTATTGCTCTTCTCACCCAGGCCGGAGTGCAATGGCCAGATCTCGGCTCACTAGAACCACTGCCTCCCAGGTTCAGGTGATTCTCCTGCTGAGCTCAGCTTCCTGAGTAGCTCAGATTACAGGTGTGTGCCACCACACACCCGGCTGATTTTTGTGCTTTTAGTAGAGATTGGGTTTCACCATATTGGCTAGGCGGTCTTGAACTCCTGACATCGTGATCCTGCCACCTCGGCCTCCCAAAATGCTGGGATTACAATTGTGAGCCACTGTACCTGGACTGCTGTTCCCTTTTTAAAACAGGAACTGCCCCAGCTTTTAACTTACAAAGTTTTATTTTATTTTTAATTATTTATTTTGAGATGGAGTCTGGCTGCCACCAGGCTGGATTGCAGTGGCATAGTCTCAGCTCACTGCGACCTCCACCTCCTGGGTTCAAGCGATTCTTCTGCCTCAGCCTCCCTACTAGCTGGGACTACAGGTGCACACCACCACCCACCTAATTTTTGCATTTTTAGTAAAGATGGGGTTTCACCATATTGGCCAGGCTGCTTTCAAACTCCTGACCTCATGATCTGCCCACCTCAGCCTCCCAAAATGCTGGGATTACAGGTGTGAGCCACCGCGCCGGCTTTTAAGTTACTTTGAATGAAGTTTATACTATTATTTAAAAAAAATACATAGAAGTAACTGGCTATTAAGGATAACGCTGCTATAAAAATTCAGGTGCAAATTTTTGTGTGGAGATGTTTTTATTTCTTTTCCGTATGTATCTAGGATTGCTAGTTAATAAGGTAACTCCGTTGAACTTTTTGAGAAACTGTAAGACTGGTTTGCATCATGGATGTATACATTCCCACTAGCAGTGTATATAAGGGTTCCATTTGCTCCACCTTATTGCCTACATGTTATGTGCAGATATAAGTTCAAATACTGGCTAAAGCATTTCTTGCTTTGTGACCTTGGGCAAAACAACTAATCCTGTTTAGGATCCATTTTGTTGTAAAACGAAGTACCTAACTTGAAAGTTGTACTTAGCACATAGTAACTTTTTTAAAAAAGTTTTAGTTTCCTTCCTCTTTTACCTCCTCCTCAGCAGTTCCTCATAATTTCCTATTGCGTTTCATAGCTTTCTGAACTTGACTTGAATTCTCTTGCTTCATGTTACCTAATCTTCCTGAAAAACACTGGTAACAGGCAGTGTGGATGTGCCGAATTCACTGACTGCTAATCATAATTAGCCATTGTATAGTTCAAAATAGAGTGTTTTAACTTACAGTCTATCACATGTACTTTGTTAAAGACTTTCTTTGAATAGTTTTTGTAGGGTGCATAATCCCTCTCAAAGAGGGCAAAGGAATAGAAGTCAGTGGACTTAATCTAAGTCAGTCAAAAGATCAGCTAAAAAGGAACATTAGGATACCTCCAGTCTAATTCTGTTCTGCCTCACTTCATTGAAAACAAGGTTTACACTTTAAAGAACCTGACCCAGCAAGTCATTATGAGACTGTCAGAGATCACCTATCTTACCTTTTTCAACATGTAGAACTGAGTAGCATACAGGTAGCCTGTTGAAAACTACAGACTACTGGCACCACAGAACCACAAAAGAGAAAACCTGAGGTGACAGGGTAATGGGAGCCCTCTGGAACAACTGGAGATAATGGTTGACTTAAAAAAGGAGGGAAGAAATTTAAACAAAAGGGCTAAAGCCAAGGCTTTCTTCCTTGAATGCTTTATAGACTCTAATTTCAGCTGTAAGAACCAAGACTTTTTTTTTTTTTAAGATAGAGTCTTGCTCTGTTGCCCAGGCCGGAGGGCAGCGGCATGATCTCAACTCACTGCAACCTCCTCTTCCCAGGATCAAGCAATTCTCCTGTCTCAGCCTCCTGAGTAGCTGGAACTACAGGCATGCACCACGATGCCCAGCTAATTTTTGTATTTTTAGTAGAGACGGGGTTTCACCGTGTTGACAAGGCTGGTCTTGAACACCTGACTTCAGGAGATCCACCCACCTCAGCCTCCCAAAGTGCTGGGATTACAGATGTGATCCACTGCACCCGGCCTACCAGTAGCGGTTTTAAGGGATTTTTTTTTTGGGGTTTTTTTTTTTTTGTCGTTAGCCCATGCATAGAAGGAACAAATGTGAGTGACTGTGAATTTGGTTTTTAGTGTTTTAGCTTTAAAAATTAAAAATTCAGGTCAGGCACCGTGGCTCACACCTGTAAATCCAGCACTTTGGGAGACTGAGGCAGGTAGATCATCTGAGCTTAGGAGTTCAAGACCAGCCTGGCCATCGTGGTGAAACCTTGTCTGTACTAAAAATACAAAAATTAGCCAGGTGTGGTGGCACACACCTGTAATCTGAGCTACTTGGGAAGCTGAGGCAGGAGAATCACCTGAACCGGGGAGGTGGTGGTTGCAGTGAGCTGAGATCGGGCCATTACACTGTAGCCTAGGTGACAAGAGCAACACTCTCTCTCAAAAAGGAACAAGAGGCTGGGTGCAGTGGCTCACTGTTGAGTAAGTTCTTTTTCATAACTATACTGATCTACCATTTTGAGGTGAAGTTTTCTATAGTTTGAAGCAGCAAGGGAAAGGAGTCTTTCTTCCTTTTATGAACCATATGGAGGATTTTTAAGAAAAATTACATTTTAAAAGTATTTCTACACAATCAGGAAAGCAACACCAAAAAATAAAAATAAAAAAGTAAAGCCATATATCTAACATTTTTTAAGTGGCCTTTAGAGATGGACAGTCGTCTTTGGAATTTAGATATATAACAAGGGTTTTTTTTTTTTTTTTTTTTTTTTTTTTTTGAGACGGAGTTTCACTCTTGTTACCCAGGCTGGAGTGCAATGGCGCGATCTCGGCTCACCGCAACCTCCGCCGCCTGGGTTCAGGCAATTCTCCTGCCTCAGCCTCCTGAGTAGCTGGGATTACAGGCACGTGCCACCATGCCCAGCTAATGTTTTGTATTTTTAGTAGAGCCGGGGTTTCACCATGTTGACCAGGATGGTCTCGATCTCTTGACCTCGTGATCCACCCGCCTCGGCCTCCCAAAGTGCTGGGATTACAGGCTTGAGCCACCGCGCCCGGCCTGGGTTTTGTTTTTTTTTAAGACTCAGTTTCACTCTTGTCTGTCAGGGTGGAGTGCAAGGGTGCGATCTCGGTTCACTGCAATTTTCGCTTCCTGGGTTCAAGCAATTCTCTTGCCTCAACCTCCCAAGTAACTGGGATTACAGGCGCCTGCCACCACACCTGGCTAATTTTTTTTGTGTATTTTTAGTAGAGATGTTGGCCAGACTGGTCTTGAACATCTGACCTCAGGTGATCCGCCCGCCTCGGCCTCCCAAAGTGCTGGGATTACAGGCGTGAGCCACCACGCCCAGCCTACTTGGTTTCTTATTAAAGAAATAATATGCTAGATTTCATTTGAAATTCAAAGCTCTAGAACCAAGAACTAGGTTCCCAATTATTTGACTACTTTTCTGAGTCTAAGTAAGTGCTGTATAAACCCTTTGTTCCTTGTTATTTGACTACTAGTATCCTGTCCACATCACACTCCCAGTCTTTTTGGCCCTAGTCTTAAATTTACTACCATAAGCAAAACCGTGATAAATAAGGCCCTAAGTCTGTGTTTTTCTTGTTTTGTGATGGGGAATGATAATATTTCTCTGGGAGCAGAAATGTGCTTCGTTCTTTTATTTAATTACAGTTAACTTTGTTATGTAGGAATCACAACATAAACTTTTATAATATAAAAATTTAATTGCTTACAGGAATTTATTTGGGAAAACCGTGAAACAATGTATAAACACCTGTTTTAAAACATCTTTATCTGAAAGGCAATGTCCTAAATGTTTATCATGCTTTTAGTTTTTAAAATGAAAAGGGGAGGGCCTTATAAGAAAAAAACTGTTTTTTTCCCCCCAAACTTGTGAAGAACAGTTTCTAGGCCTAAATATGTTTACTATAATGCTAAAAGTTGCAGCAGTTGCTGCTGCTTATATAAGCTGTTGACATTGTCTTTTGTAGTCTTTTATGACCAAGGCATAAACATGGCTTTCATCCTAACTAGTTTGGGTTAGGGTTCAATACTGTGCCCAAACACCAACAGATCTGTTTGACCTTTAATAGAAGTCTTAGTACCACTGTTTTCTATTTTTAGCCAGTTTATAAAACCTTGACCAATTGATAGAGTCTTGGTAGTTATTCTGTTTGTCTCTGAAATGCAATGATGTCATTGGATCATTATATTAGGTTTTAGAATTAGAAGTGAGAAGACAAATTTCCTCCCCCCCCCTTCTTCCCTTCCTCCTCTTTTCTTTTCGTTCCTTCCATCTGTCCGTGCATCCCCCTCTGTTGCCCAGGCTACAACTACACCTTCTGTTCAGTGATGCAATCTCAGCTCACTGCAACCTCCACCTCCTGGGTTCAAGCAATTCTCCTGCCTCAGCCTCCTGAGTAGCTAGGACTACAGGCGCACACCACCACATCCAGCTAATTTTTGTATTTTTAGCAGAGACAGGATTTCACCGTGTTGGCCAGGCTGTCTCGAGCTCCTGATCTCAGGTGATTGCCTGCCTGGGCATGATTACAGACAGGGGCCACCAAGCCTGGCTGAGAAGGCAGATTTTAATTGTCTAGCTATCTGGCCTGTAAAGTTAAGTTGGAGGTGGCAGAATGTTTTTGGTTTTTTTTCTCTGTTTGAATTTTGCTGTAAGGTAGAGAATTAGAAAAAAAAAAGAAATCAGAGGTTTAGGACCTTAATTCTTTTCATAGGAAATATTCTCTCAACATATATTGTCTCCTAATACCCTAATCAATCTTAGAGCCCATTGTTGAGTGACTGGCCTGTCTTCAGGACCAGGGCATTCTCTTAGGTGTTTTGCTTTCTTATTGTTTGTGCCTGTTCTTTTAATTTCTCTTTCGTATATGTCTATTTATTTTCCAGTAACTTTTGAGAATCCTTTGCTATTGTCTGGGAAATTTAAGTTAGTATGAAGTACTTTTATCTTTTGCAAAGTACATAGCAAAGTAACCCAAATGTGAAAATGGGACATCACTTTCAGTGATGTGACTATAGATTGAGGTAACTGTAATAGAATTGAATCCTCAGTAGAGAGCACATTTCAGAACAGAGAAATAGGCTATAAAGACAGACATTGGAGGTTTACTTATTATGTAAATAAATGACGAATAGGACTGGAGGTTAAACTTTCCCAGCCTATTTGTATTTTGTTGCAGGGATGAGGTTTCAAGCTACAATTTTTCACTGTGGTCAAATTGGTTTGCTAGTCTCAATATATAGTCCTACCTTGGAATTGTTTTTGCTTTTTACTTCAAAAAAAAATTTTTTTTTTTTTTTTTTGAGACGGAGTTTCGCTCTTGTTGCCCAGGCTGGAGTGCAATGGCGCGATCTCGGCTCACCGCAACCTCCGCCTCCTGGGTTCAGGCAATTCTCCTGCCTCAGCCTCCTGAGTAGCTGGGATTACAGGCACGAGCCACCATGCCCAGCTAATGTTTTGTATTTTTAGTAGAGACGGGGTTTCACCATGTTGACCAGGATGGTCTCGATCTCTTGACCTCGTGATCCACCCGCCTCGGCCTCCCAAAGTGCTGGGATTACAGGCGTGAGCCACCGCGCCCAGCTTACTTCAAAAATTTTTGTCGAGATGGGGTCTAACCACCTTGCCTAGGCTGGTTTCAAACTCCTAGGCTCAAGTGATCCTTCTGCTTTGGCCTTCCATAGTGCTGGGAATATAGACATGAGCCACTGTGTCTGGCCATCTTTTTTTTTTTTTTTTTTTTTTTGAGCTAAGATCTCAGTTTTTCAGACTGGAGTACAGTGGTGCAATCATGGCTCACTTCACCCTTAGCCTCCTGGCTTAACCTCTCAAGTAGCTAGTACTGCAGACATGCACCACCACACACAGCTAATTTTTGTAATTTTTGTAGAGTTGGGGTTTTTCCATGTTGCCCAGGCTTGTGTTGAACTCCTGGGCTCAAGTGATCCCCGCCACCTCTGACTCTCAAGTGTGCTACAATTACAGGCATAAGCTGCTGTGCCTGGCCTTTTTTCCCATTTTTATTTGAAGGAAGCTTTGCTTTTGTCTGTATTTTCAAGTGCTATTTATGGGTCAGCCTGAGTTCCTCCACTTTCTTTGTTTTCCTTGGACACACGTGTACACAGTTTTTATGACATTGGGTTACAATTTAAAATTCTGTGAGCAGTTCTGGTAAATACTGGTTTGTAATGATGTTGATGTTGACTGGTCCTGCTGATTTACTTGGATCTCTGCTATTCATGTAGAATTCAAATATAGGATACTTAAAGCAGTGCCGAAAGAGGTATCCTTCTGTGTATTTCAGAGAGGAATTTGCTTGTGTACTAAATTCACAATTAATTTTGTATTGTCTCTTTTAGGAGGAGAGCATTCCCATTGCTTTATCTGGTAGGGATATCTTAGCTAGAGCAAAAAATGGAACAGGCAAGAGCGGTGCCTACCTCATTCCCTTACTTGAACGGCTAGACCTGAAGAAGGACAATATACAAGGTTAGTTGAATAAAAGTTTATTTTTAAACTAAAAATGTGAGTTTCAGCCTTGGAGCTATATGTAGAAGATATTCCTTTTTTTAGTCAGAATTTGTATTATCTAAAATTTGTATTCTTTCTTTTCAGGTTTTTTTTTGTTTTGTTTTTGTTTTTTTGGCCTGATGATGGTCTTCTAAAAATGATTCCCAGTTTTTTAGAGATTTCTAGTTATCAGTATTTTTATATGATACACAGTTTTGACAGCATTCCAGTGAGATAGGCAAAATAAGTATTAGTGCCCTATAGATAGGAAAGCTGAGGCTGGACACAGTGGCTCACAGCCTGTAATCCCAGCACTTCGGGAGGTCAAGGTGGGTGGATAACCTGAGGCTGGGTGTTTGAGACCAGCCTGGCCAACATTGCAAAACCCCATCTCTACTAAAAATACAAAAATTAGCTGAGGATGGTGGCACACACCTGTAATCCCAGCTGCTTGGAAGCTGAGGCACAAGAGTCACTTGAACCCAGGAGGTGGAGGTTGCAGTGAGCCAAGATTATGTCACTGCACTCCAGCCTGGGTGACAGAGTGACACTCTCTCTCAAAAAAAAAAAGAAAAAGGACAGTTCAGATCATGAGAGGTTTAATTAGTTGACATTGCTGCTTATAAACTGTAGAACTATTTCTTGTGGCAGATGAGTGTTACCACAATTCCTTGTAGAAACATGAACTTCTGTTTAAAGGCGTGGGTTCTAGGATTTTAAGAGCCTAGGCAGTGCGGAATAGTTTTCATACTTACATTCAGCATAAGTTAATAGAATTAGGATTTCACCTCTGAAACTTTACATACGTTTTTAGCTTTTTTGAGCTTTCTTGATGTGTAATTATCATTTCTTCCTACTTACATATGATGTAGATACAACCTGGGTAGCAGGAGTTTCCTACTTATGTATTTTAGACTGGTGACTCTGACTCAAATGTAGTTGGGGCTCTTAGAAAGATAATAAACTTTGAGCTAATAGTTGCCAACTCAACCTGCTAAAAGTTTGTAATTAAGAAGTGTGTTGGCCATGTGTGGTGGCTCAGGCCTGTAATCCCAACACTTTGGGAGGCCGAGGCAGGCAGATCACCTGAGGTCAGGAGTTTGAGACCAGCCTGGGCAACATGGTAAAACCTCGTCTCTGCTAAAAATATAGAAATTAGCTGGGTGTGGTGGTGTGTGCTGTAGTCCCAGCTACTTGGGAGGCTGAGGCAGGAGTATTGCTTGAACCTGGGAGATGGAGGTTGTAGTGAGCCGAGGTCGTGCCACTGCACTGCAGCTTAGGTGACAGAGTGAGGCTCTGTCTCAAAAAAAAAAAAAAAAAAAGGATATGTTGGCTCATGCCTATAATCTCAGCACTTTGGGAGGCCAAGGCAGGAGGATCACTTGGAGTCAGGAGTTAGAGACCAGCCTAGCCAACATGGTGAAACCCCATCACTACTAAAAATACAAAAAATTATCTGGGAATGGTGGTAGGTGCCTGTAATCCCAGCTACTCGGGAGACTGAGGCAGGAGAATCGCTTGAATTTGGGAGGCAGAGGTTGCAGTGAGCTGAGATGGCGGTGAGCCGAGATGGCGTCACTGCACTCTATCCTGGGCAACAGGGCAAGACTGTCTCAGAAAAACAAAAATGAGGCCAGGCACAGTGGCTCACGCCTGTAATCCCAACACTTTGGGAGGCCAAGGTGGGCGGATCACCTGAGGTCAGGAGTTCAAGACCAGCCTGGCCAACATGGAGAAACCCCATCTCTTTTTAAAAACAAATAAAAGATGAAAAAGAAGAGTGTAATATTTACATGGCAGTATTGCTGAGTGAAAGTCTAAATCTGGAATACTGTAATTGGCTTGGGTTTTTTTTGTTTTTTTGAGACAAGAGTCTTGCTCTGTCTCCCAGTCTGGAGTGCAGTGATGCCATCTTGGTTCACTGCAACCTCCACCTTCCGGATTCAAGTGATTCTCTTGCCTCAGCCTCTTGAGTAGCTGGGATTACAGCCACGTGCCACCACACTCAGCTCTTTTTTGTATTTTTATTAGAAATGGGGCTTCACCATGTTGGTCAGGCTGGTTTCCAACTCCTGACTTCAGGTGATCTGCCTGTCTCCGCCTTCCGAAGTGCTGGGATTTCAGGCGTGATCCACCACTCAGTAAGGGGTAGCATTTCTATAGCTTCTTAAATTTTGTAAATACAGTGTGTAACGTGTTCTACCTCGCCCCATATTTTCTCTGTTCCTTGGTATTTTTCAGCAATGGTGATTGTTCCCACTAGAGAACTTGCTCTACAGGTCAGTCAAATTTGCATCCAGGTCAGCAAACACATGGGAGGGGCCAAAGTGATGGCAACCACCGGAGGAACCAATTTACGAGATGACATAATGAGGCTTGATGATACAGGTAAGAAATCATTACTGAAAGGTAGCGTAGCTTTCTGTAATGTTAGTCACAGTATTTCAGTAAATTATTAAAAAATTGTTTTTAAGAGTTAAGGAACAGAAACACTGCAGTAAAAAAAAAATAAAGGAAATGACTATTGCACTAAAGCGAAAAAGACACATTTATAGGCTGGGCACAGTGGCTCATGTCTGTAATCCCAGCACTTTGGGAGGCCGAGGTAGGCAGATCACCTGAGGTCGGGAATTCCAGACCATCCTGACCAACATGGAAAAACCCCGCCTGCACTAAAAGTACAAAAATTAGCTGGGCATAGTGGCACTTGCCTGTAATCCCAGCTACTAGAGAGGCTGAGACGGGAGAATCACTTGAAGCCAGGAGGCCGAGGTTGCAGTGAGCCAAGATGTCGCCATTGCACTTTAGCCTGGGCAACAAGAGCGATACTCTGTCTCAGGAAAAAAAAAAAAATTATGGTAATTGAAAAAGATGTTTGACTTTATTAGTAATTGCCTTATTAGCAAGTTTATAGTAATTTTTTCTGTTTAATTAATAAAGCTAAAAATATTAGACGATACTGTGAGTTTGTAGAGAAATAGGCTGCCTTGTAAACATGGGATATAAACTGATAAGATGTCTATCATGGACAATTTGGCAGTATATTTTAAAATTATAAATGTGTATTTTTAAGAATCTTTCCTGAAGAAAAAAGTTGGGTAAATTCAGGGCAGTATGTACGAAGTTGTTTACTATGGGGTGGTTTGTAATGCTGATTTGATAAATACATTGAGGTATAGTCTGAATAGGATTCTACATAGTCATTAAAGAGGGAAATTGATCTGTATTCATTTTCATGAAGACGTTTCACGATACTTTACTGAGTGGAAAAAGATAACAAAGCAGCAAGAATGATATAATTTATATAAAATTATATCTAGATTCTAGTCAGAATACTAGATATGATTATGTGATGTAGTCTTTGTATTGTATAGTTTGTATGTTTGTTTTTTGGAGACGGAGTCTTACTCTGTTGCCACACTGGAGTTCAGTGGTGCAATCTCAGCTCACTACAACCTCCGCCTTCCAGGTTCAAGCGATTCTGCTGCCTAAGCCTTCTGAGTAGCTGAGATTACAGGCACCCACCACCATGCCCAGCTAATTTTTTGTATTTTTAGTAGAGACGGGGTTTCACCATGTTGACCAGGATGGTCTCGATCTCTTGACCTTGTGATCCACCCGCCTCGGCCTCCCAAAGTGCTGGGATTACCGGCGTGAGCCACCGCGCCCGGCCAATTTTTTGTAGTTTTAGTAGAGATGAGGTTTCACCATGTTGGCCAGGATGGTCTTGATCTCTTGACCTCATGATCCACCCGCCTCGGCCTCCCAGTATACAGGAATTACAGGCCTGAATCACCGCGCCCGGCCGTATTGCAGTTTTAAAAAATGATTGTCTTGTTTGATCCTTTTAACTTGGAAGGCTTTGAAGTACTTTGAAGACCACTGCATTAGATTAGAGGCATTGCTATTGTTTCAGAAGCCTGTTGTGCCTTCTGTTATTCATTGGGAATTGTCCTAAGACGAGAAAGTATGCCTCTTGTTGGAAGCAGGTGATTTGGGAAGCTGTAGCCCACCCAATGTAGAGTGAAACAAACAAGTATTTTTTAACCATCCTGTGGTGAAATGGAAGTCTTTATACTAAAACACATCTTTGTGCCATTTTCTGTTATTCCCACCTCTGTAACACAACAGTGTTCCTTTTTTTTATTTTTTTTTGAGACAGTGTTGCCCAGTCTGGAGTGCAGTAGCATGATCTTGGCTCACTGAAACCTCCAACTGTAAGGTTTTAAGTAACTCTCCTGTCTCAGTCTCCTAGGTAGCCGAGATTACAGGCTCCCACCACCACACCCGGCTAATTTTTGTATTTTAAATAGAGACAGGGTTTCACCACGTTGGCCAGGCTGGTCTCAAACTCCTGACCTCATGTGATCCACCTGCCTCACCTCCCAAAGTGCTGGGATTACAGGCATGAGCCACTGTACCCGGCCTAATGTTTCTGATACAAGATAGTCATGTGCTGCATAACAACGTTTTGATCAGTGACCGACTGCATGTAGGTCGGTGGTCCCATAAGATTATTATGGAGCTATACAGTCGAGTAAGCGATACCATCTGGGTTTCTCACATAGCAATGCATTTCTCAGAATTAATCATTAAGCAACTCAGGACTATATATGGTAAACCTTTACATTATCCCTTTTGCCCAAATTAAAATTAATGAGAATATATGTTTTCTAAATCTTGTGTAGTGCACGTGGTGATTGCTACCCCTGGGAGAATCCTGGATCTTATTAAGAAAGGAGTAGCAAAGGTTGATCATGTCCAGATGATAGTATTGGATGAGGTAATATCTCTACATTTGGCATTATACTATTCTGTACTTTTTCTGTGCTTTGCCTATAACTGCCAGAGAATGAAGCAAAAGCTGCTCGTGTTTATAATCTAATAAGCATGTAAATGGTCAGTTTAAATTAATTTGCTTGTAAAATGTGTTTTACCCATCAGAGGCAGTAGATTATAGGCATTCATTGGGATTCAGCATTTTGTCTCTTTCTTAGAGATGCCAGAGGTTAGGTTTTATTTTAATTTTTAAGGAATGGCTGAATAACCTCAAAGCCAAGTTAATTCTAGGTCTCTTTCTACTCAGTGATTTTTAAAAGCATGTAATATATATTCTGTCTTCTCATTTTGTGCATACCACTTGGTATTGTTTGGGTTTTGGTCTCTGTTAAATGTATTATCCCACCATGTTGTAAATGCCTTTTTAAAGAACTTATTAAAATCTGTAGTCCTGCAGTGTAGCCATGTTTTGTGCAGGTACAGATGGTCCTTGACTTATGATGGTTCACTTTACAGCTTTTCAGTGAAAGTGATATGCTTTCCTTAGAAACCGTACTTTGAATTTTTAAGTTTGATATTTTTCCTAATTAGTAATATACTGTAAACTGCAGCTCCCAGTCAGCCACATGATCATTGAGGGTAGACAGCCAATACACTATGGTATACAATATTGTCAGGTGATTTTGCCCACCTGTAAGCTAAGGTAAGTGGATATCTACATAATGTAGTAACTACCTTAATTAGCACGTTAAAGGGAGGCTGGGCTAAGTGATGATGTTCAGTTGGTTTGGGCAATATTTTCAACTTAGGTTGAGTTTATCAGAACATAATCCCATTGTAAGTCAAGGAGCATCTGTAGTATATCAGTGTTATTAATATTTTGACATGAGGTATTTTTCACATTTGGTTTGTGTTTTATTATTATTATTTTGAGACAGAGACTCACTCTGTCACTCAGATTATAGTGGCATGATTTCAGCTCACTGCAGCCTCTGCCTCCCGGCTTCAGGTGATTCTCATGCCTCAGCCTCCTGAGTAGCTGAGATTACAAATGTGTACCACGACAACTCAGCTAATTTTTGTATTTTTAGTAGAATTGAGGGTTTCGCCATGTTGGCCAGGCTGGTCTTGACTTCCTGACCTCAGGTGATTCTCCTGCCTTCCCCTCTACCTCCTGAAGTGCTAGGGTTACAGCCGTGAGCCACCAGCCTGGCCTAGTTTGGGTTTTAGGTAACATAATTTAATTCAAATCAGGCTTTTGTCTTTAAGTAGTGAGAGATAACATTTATTAATCACTGTTTACCAGCACTAAGTGCTTTACATGTTTTTTCATTTAATTTTTACAACAAACCTATAATGTAGACATCCAAATTTTAATTTGCTTATAAAACATGTTTTATACTTCAGATGCAGTAGATAGGCATTCATAGGAATTCAGCTTTTTGTCTTTTTATTACAGATGCTGGAGTTTAATTTTTAAGTAGAGGAGTGGCTGAATAAACTGAAAGCCAAGTTTTTTCTAAGTCTCTGTAAAGTAGTTACTACATTATGTAGACATCCAAATTCTAGTTTTATAATTTTACATTTGTAGAACTGAAGTACATTCTGTAACATTCCCACACAGCTAAGTAATGAAGGAGGCAAGATTTGAACCTGGCAGTTTAGCTCCAGAACACCTGTATGTTTTCTTTCTTTTTTTTTTTTTTTTTTCCTGAGACAGAGTCTCACTCTGTCGCCCAGGCTGGAGTGCAATGGCACGATCTCGGCTCACTGCAACTTCTGCCTCCCAGGTTCAAGTGATTCTCCTGCCTTAGCCTCCCAAGTAGCTGGAATTACAGGTGTGTGCCACCATGCACAGCCAAGTTTTGTATTTTTAGTACAGACAGGGCTTCACCGTATTGGCCAGGCTGGTCTTAAACTCTTGACCTCAGGTGATCCGCCCTCCTTGGCCTGCCAAAGTGCTAGGATTACAAGCATGAGCCACCACACCCAGCCTCGGAAGCCATACTTGTAAACACTATACCATATTACCTCTTTAATGAGAATCATCACATTAAAATTCTATTGTAGAGCTGGGTACGGAGGTATATGCCTTTAGTCCTAGCTACTCAGTAGACTGAGGCAAGAGGATCACTGGAGTCCAGGACGTGCAGACGGAAGTGAGCTGTGATTATGCCACTGCACTCCAGCCTGGGTGACAGTGAAATGTTGTCTCTAGGAATAAATTAATTAATTAAATTCTGTTTCAGAAAGTGGAGTTTTATCTGCAGTGTAGATTGTTTTTTCCCTAGAAGATAGGCATTATAGATTTTGCCCCTTTCTGAATATTTGACTCTGCAGTGTGGGAGAGAATTTATTGTATTCAACCAGAAACATTTCATGGATGCTTTTGTTGGATGATGTCTTATTCTTTGACCATGTATTACATACCCAAGTCCTTAGACATTATTTTATTGTTTTTAAAATTGTCTTTTCTTTATGCTACAGGCAGATAAGTTGCTGTCACAGGATTTTGTGCAGATAATGGAGGATATTATTCTCACGCTACCTAAAAACAGGCAGATTTTACTATATTCCGCTACTTTCCCTCTTAGTGTACAGAAGTTCATGGTGAGTATAAATCTGTACTTGGAATCGGTGCCATCCTGTGTGGCCTATGAGTATGCTTTATTTGCAATTACATCTTCCTATCTGTGAATATACTTTATGCTAATTATTTCAAGCCTTTGGCTTTTTCTTCAGTTGATCAATTAAAGATTCGTTGTATTGGCCGGGCGCGGTGGCTCAAGCCTGTAATCCTAGCACTTTGGGAGGCCGAGGCGGGTGGATCACAAGGTCAAGAGATCGAGACCATCCTGGTCAACATGGTGAAACCCCGTCTCTACTAAAAATACAAAACATTAGCTGGGCATGGTGGCACGTGCCTGTAAGCCCAGCTACTCAGGAGGCTGAGGCAGGAGAATTGCCTGAACCCAGGAGGCGGAGACTGCGGTGAGCCGAGATCGCGCCCTTGCACTCCAGCCTGGGTAACATGAGTGAAACTCCGTCTCAAAAAAAAAGAAAAAAAAAAAAAAGATTTTTTTTAAAAAAATTTCTTTTTTTTTTTTTTTTTTTTTAAATTTTTCATACACAAACTGAAACATCTGTCTCACAATTTGATTAGGGCACTTAATTTGTATCTGCATTGGCCACCAGTCATCATCAACTGTGCAATCTAAAAACCACTCACAAGCTGCCTGACTGTTATTAAACTGTTTGGTTAACAGTTCAATCCACTGAAGCATTGTGGGCTTTTCTTTTGAATGAATGTCTCTAGGACAAAGGAAGTGCTTAACTTTGCTGTCATTAGGGACACAGCTTTATGATCTGGTAATGTATTGGGAAAATTAACTGACTTTTTAAGAAAGTTGTAATAGTGGCTGGGTGCGGTGGCTCACACCTGTAATCCTAGCACTTTGGGAGGCCGAGGTGGCTGGATCACCTGAGGTCAGGAGTTCAAGACCAGCCTGGCCATCATGGTAAAACCTCATCTTAAAAAAATAGTAAGAATTTTAAAAAAAAAAGAAGAAGAAGAAAGTTATAATAGTAACTTGATTAAATTCCTCGTCTTTCACTTAGTTTTTGGTGTCAAGATGGCATAGCCATTGATGCTAGGTTAATTGATTACAGTATTATTCTATATACGAAACAGAGATTGAGTATCCTAAACTGAAATCCAAAATGTCAGAATTTGAAACCTTTTGAGTCACCAATATGATGCTGAAAGGAAATGTTCTTTGGATTTTGAATTTTCAAATTAAGGATGCTCAGTCAGTAAGTACAATGCACATATTCCAAACCTAGAAAAAAAATTAAAACCTGAAACACTTCTGATGCTAAGCATTTTGGATAAGGAATACTTAACCTATAGTAACTTCGCTGCATTTTTGAGATCTTACGTCTTACTGGCCTGCTTTTGTCAGGCCAGGTGTGGTGGCTCATACCTGTAATCTCAGCACTTTGGGAGGCCAAGCCAGGCAGATCATGAGATCAGGAGTTCGAGACCAGCCTGGCCAACATGGTGAAACCCCGTCTCTACTAAAAATATAAAAATTATCCTGGTGTGATGGCATGTGCCTGTAATCCCAGCTACTCAGGAAGGCTGAGGCAGGAGAACTGCTTGAACCTGAGAGGTAGAGATTGCAGTGAGCCAAGATTGCACCATTGCACTCCAGCCTGGGTGACAGAGCAAAATTCCATCTTGGGGGGAAAAAAAATTCTATCATGACAGATCATATATTTTGTTTTGAAGAGTTGCATCCCTTACAGCAAGAGTTTATCAGAGAGAAATGTATAGGGAATATTTGGAATTTGATATAAACTGCTTTCATTTAAGAATAAGAATAAGACTCTTTTTTGTTTGCTTGTTTTTGTTTGTTTGTTTTTTAGAATTCCCATTTGCAGAAACCCTATGAGATTAACCTGATGGAGGAACTAACTCTCAAAGGAGTAACCCAGTACTACGCATATGTAACTGAGCGCCAAAAAGTACACTGCCTCAACACACTTTTCTCCAGGGTAAGAAGTAGGCTTCTGCTATTGAATATTATCTATCATTTAATCCCAGTAAAACAGATGATTTCATCAATTTTCCCACCATCTTCACTATATAAAAGTTCATAGTGTTTCCGGCTGGGCACAATGGCTCATGCCTATAATCCCAGCACTTTGGGAGACCGGGGCAGGTGGATGACAAGGTCAGGAGTTTGAGACCAGCTTTGCCAATATGGTGTAACCCCGTCTCTACTAAAACCCCAAAAATAGCTGGGTGTGGTAGCAGCACGTATCTGTAATCCCAGGTACTTGGGAGGCTGAGGCTAGAGAATTGCTTGAACCCAGAAGGGGGAGGTTGCAATGAGCCGAGATCTTGCCATTGCACTCCATCTCCGGGCGACAGGGTAAGATTTCGTCTCAAGCGGAAGAAATAAAAAAACGATTTTAAAAAAAGTTCATAGTGTTTCCTAAAAGGTAATTTTAGTGGTTGACCTAAACTTGATAATTAAATGATTAACAAGTCGCAGATACTTTCGAATTGTTTCTAAAATACTTTGATTTTTATTAGGTTAATCCTCATTATTTACAGATTTCATATTTGTGAATTAGCTTAGTCACTAGAATTTATTTGTAACTCCAGAATTAATACTCAGGGCACTTTAGCTGTCATTTGTGGGCATGTGCAATGTGATGAAGAGTTTGAGTCACCTGACACACACATTCCCAGCTGAGGTTGAAGAAGGCAATGCTGTGTCTTGTTTTAGCTCTCATACTGTGAACAAGTGTCCTTGTTCACAGTATGGGCCATGTTTTTCAAGTGTTTATTGCTGAATTCACTGTTTTAATTGGCCCCTACACATGGTGCTGAAATGCTGCCCAGTGCTAGTGGGCATTGGTTGTGACTAAATTAAAGAAGGTTTTCTTGGCCATGTGCAGTGGCACATGCATGTAATCACAGCACTTTGGGAGGCCGAGGCGGGCAGATCATCTGAGGTCAGGAGTTGGAGACCAGCCTGGCTAACATGATGAAACCCTGTCTCTACTAAAAATACCAAAAAATTAGCCGGGCGTGGTGGCAGTCACCTGTAATCCCAGCTACTCAGGAGTCTGAGGCAGGAGAATCACTTGAACCCAGGAGGTGGAGGTTACAGTGAGAGCCAAGATTGTGCCATTACACTCCAGCCTGGGCAACAAGAGTGAAACTCTGTCTCAAAAAAGAAAAAAAAAGAGGTACTCTTAAATGGAAACACATAAAATATAGCTACCTGGAATAAGATAATCAGTTGTGTTACTCTCATTGACAGTTATGTGGCCCTTAAGAAATATACTCTAACACAATAAAACTTAGACATTATTATCTTGCATCTACTAAATAAAAAGTATTTACAGTTTTTACAACTTACTATCTCTCTCATCTCAAGAGATTCTAAGTTTTAGACCATGCTAATATTTCTCGTTTCTCATTAGTGTTTTCAAGATTTGGCAAACCAGATGAAGTTTTTATTTCTCTGTCTCATGCTTATTTTTTCTGTGATCAGCTTCAGATAAACCAGTCGATCATTTTCTGTAACTCCTCTCAGCGAGTTGAATTGCTAGCCAAGAAGATTTCTCAACTGGGTTATTCTTGCTTCTATATTCATGCTAAAATGAGGCAGGTGAGTATAAAACTAGAACTTGCACAAATTTAACAAGAAATCTCTTTTTTACTTGGTTTTAATGTACTTCCAAATGTCCTGAGTTTAAGAATAAACTGTTCCTTAGTAGCCAAAGGACCCTTCATTTTGACCTCCCTGGGGTCAATTTTCTTTTTTTTGTTTTGGTTTGGTTTGGTTTGTTTTTAGAGATGGGGTCTCGCTATGTTGCCCAGGATGGAGTGCAGTGGCTACTACAGACGCGATCTCACTACTGATCAGCATGGGAGTTTTGACCTGCTCCGTTTGTGAACTGGGCTGGTTCACCCCTCCTTAGGCAACCTGGTGGTCCTCCGCTCCCCAGAGGTCACCATATTGAAGCCGAACTTATTGCTGACACCTGATCGGCATAGTACACTACAGCCCAGAACTCCTGGACTCGAGATCCTCCAGCCTCAGCCTCTCAAGTAGCTGGAGTCCCAGGCACGTGCCACTGCGCCCAGCTGTTTTGTTTTGTTTTTGAGATCAAGTCCTGCTCTGTCGCTCAGGCTAGAGTGCAGCGGCGTGATCTTGGCTCACTGCAACCTCTGCCTCCTAGGTTCCAGCAGTTCTCCTGCCTCAGCCTCCTGAGTAGCTGGGACTACCGGCGTGTGCCACCATGCCCAGCTAATTTTTTTTTTTTTTTTTTTTTTAAGTAGGGACAGGTTTTTTCCATGTTGGCCAGGCTGGTCTCGAACTCCTGACCTCGTGATCTGCCCGCCTCAGCCTCCCAAAGTGCTGAGATTACAGAAGTGAGCTACCGCACCGGGCCTGAGGTCCAATTTTCTAGCAATAAAATCGGGATAATAGTACATAATTCATAAGTTACAGGGTTGTTAGGTTGCTTCGGCAGCACGTATACTAAAATTGGAATGATGCAGAGAAGATTAGCATGGCCCCTGTGCAAGGACGACACGCAAATTCGTGAAGTGTTCCATATTTTTTTAAAAAGAAAAAAAGACATGACTACTTTATAAGCTGTCAAGCATGATACAAATGTAATATTTTATTCTTTCCTTCCTTCCTCTGTCTGATACGGTGCAGTAACCACTAGCCATATGTGGCAATTTAAATCAGTTAAAATTAAATTTAAAAGTCAGTTTGTCAGTCACAGCCACATTTCAAGTGCTCAGCACCTGTGACTGCGGGATCACTGGAAGTATAAATGAAGAATATTTCCTTTATTACAGAAGTTTCTACTGGACAGCACTGCTCTTCATTTTTAACTAAATATGGCCCCTCAGCTGACTGATTTTTTTTTTTCTTTACTCTTTGCCTTTAGAAAGAGATGGAATGTCTAAATTTCAGAATTTGGTTTAACAAAAAATAATTTAAAACTATAGGCTGAGGGCCGGCTATGGTGGCTCACGCCTGTAATCCAAGCACTTTGGAGGCCAAGGCAGGCGGATCACCTGAGGTCGGGAGTTCAAAACCAGCCTGACCAACATGGTGAAACCCGGTCTTTTAAAAAAAAAAAAAAAAATATATATATATATATATATAGGCTGGTCAAGGTGGATAACGCCTGTAATTCCAGTACTTCAGGAGGCTGAGGCAGGAGGATCACCTGAGGTCAGGAGTTCAAGACCGGTCTGACCAACATGGAGAAACCCCATCTCCACTAAGAAAACAAAACTAGTTAGGCATGGTGGCACATTCCTGTAAGCCCACCTTGTAGGGAGGCTGAGGCAGGAAAATTGCTTGAACCTGGGAGGCAGAGGTTGCTGTGAGCCAAGATCTCGCCACTGCACTCCAGCCTAGGCAACAAGAGCAAAACTTCATCTCAAAAAAAAAAAAAAAAAAAAAAACTATAACAAGATGACTTTTTTGATAACTACATTATGAAATTTTATAAGTAAACAGTTTCTGTAGCTGATTAGATTTTGAAAGCAGCTTATGTCATGGATCACTTACAATGGTAGAACTGATTAGGAGAAATTTCTATGGGAAATTTGGGACTGTATATGAGTGCTAATCAAATGGAATACATTGCTTTCTCCTAGGAACATCGAAATCGTGTATTTCATGATTTCCGAAATGGCTTATGCCGCAATCTTGTTTGCACTGGTAAGTATTTTTGTATTTCCTTTACCCAGTGTTTTTCTCCCAAGTTGTTTTTTGCTTTCTCTGTTCATGTTACACAGTGCAACCTGTGACATGGTCTAGCACATCTAGCACAATCCTACCACTTTTAAGATTTCTGAAGTTGAAAATGAACTTATATTAGCCCGATGTTGGGTTCCATATCTATTCTGGCACTCATCTTATTCTAGCACTTTTATACCTCATCTCTGTCTTTTTTTTTTTTTTTTTTTTTTTTTTTTTTTTTTTTTAAACCGAGTCACTCTGTCGCTCAGGCTGGAGTGCAGTGGTGCCACCTCGACTCGCTGCAACCTCCGCCTCCCAGGTTCAAATGATTCTCATTTCAGCCTCCCAAGTAGCTGAGATGATAGGTACTCACTACCATGCCTGACTCATTTTTGTATTTTTAGTAGAGATGGGATTTCACCATGTTGGCCAGGCTGGTCTCTAACTCCTGACCTCTGATGGTAATCCACCCACCTTGGCCTCCCAAAGTTCGGGGATTACAGGTGTGAGCCACCACTCCTGGCAGTTGAGCTTTTAAAAATGGTTACTTGCAAGATTTCTTTAGATACGTTCTTGAAGTACCAATACTAAAAAGCATATATAAAATACCACTCCTTCAGAAGAGTGTGGTTTAATTGGAGAGAAAAAGGGTACATTAGGAGTCTAAGGCAGTGCCCACACTTCCTTTAAAGTGCCAGACAGTAAATATTTCAGACTTTCCACACTAATAGGTCTCTATTACAGATACTCAGTTCTGCCATTGTATCTCAGAAGTAGCGTTAGACAATACATAAACAAATGGGCATGGCTATATTGCAGTAAATACTTACAAAATCATTCTAGATCCACAGGCAGTAAAGGTGACTTGCAAATGGGAAGTATGTGTATAGTAAGTAATCCCAGGTGTTCATAGGAGAGTAATATAACTAGCTGAGATGGTTTGAGAGAGATGGAATTTTAATTGGCTTTCTGGGCTAGGTAAGTTTCAAACATACGGATTAAATTTTAGGGGACTGATGGTTGGATGGCTAAGAAGATAAGTTTGAGGAAGGGTAAGTGAACAATTTTGATAGTGAAAAAAATCTTAGGGCCAGGCTTGGTGACTCACGCCTGTAATCCCAACACTTTGGGAGGTCAAGACACGCGGATCACTTGAGGTCAGGAGTTTGAGACCAGCCTGACCAATATAGAGAAACCCCATCTCTACTAAAAATAAAAAAAAATTAGCCAGGCGTGGTGGCTCATGCCTGTAATCCCAGCTACATGGGAGGCTGAGGCAGGAGAATCTCTTGAACTTGGGAGGCAGTCATTTGCAGTGAGCCAGGATTGTGCCACTACACTCCATGCGACAGAGTGAGACTCCCTCTCAAAACAAAATTGAGATGTGTTAAGGAAGGAAATTACTACCAAGCATAACATGCAGGACTTTGTTGTGCTTGTTGTTGTTTTTGTTTCTGAGACAGTTTCCCTCTTGTCGCCTAGGCTGGAGTGCAGTGGCATGATCTCAGCGTACTGCAGCTTCCACCTCCCAGGTTCCAGTGATTTCTCGTGCCGCAGCATTCCGAGTAGCTGGCACTACAGGCACACACCATCATGCCCAGCTCAATTTTCCATTTTTAATAGGGGTGATTTCACCATGTTGGCCAGGCTGGTCTCGAACTCTTGACTTTAAGTGGTCTGCTTGCCTCTGCCTTCCAAAGTGCTAAGATTACAGGCATGAGCCACTGAGCCTGGCCTAGAGAATTTTGAGTATCGATTTAAATTTTATCTAGTGGCAACTTAAAATAACGAGCTAGAAATGTAAAGCAATGTCTTAGCAATATCAGTTTGACAATCACGGATTGTAGTATTTTGGAGTGCTGAGCTAATAGAAACAAGGAAAGCTAGTTATTATCTTCCTGTAAGCTGTGTTTTCAGAGCTTGAACTAGCTTACCCAAGACTTGTTAAAAATCATTTAGCAGAATGGGATGAGTGAATTCTAAACAAAGAATAATTATTGCTTGTCAAATTAATCTTCTTTTTGAAGTATTAAAGATTTATACAACAGACTTTTAAAAAATACACTTAAGTTTTGAATTAAATACTGAAATAAACAGTTTCTTTATTCATCCTCTTCCTCCTCTGTTTTGTCCTCGTCTTCATTTTCTTCCTCCACCTTTTTCCGGGCAACTTTAGCAGGACTCTTTGCACCATCAAGCTTTCCTTTTGACTTACACTCAACAACAGCCTTCTCATACTTCTCCTTCACCTTTGTTGCCTTAGTGATGTAAGGCTGCTTTTCACTGTCATTTAAGTCACTCCACATCTCACCCAGCTTTTTTGCTGTGTGTCCAATAGAGATGCCAGGGTTTGTGGATTTTATCTTGGGGCAGAATTCTGAACAGAACAGGAGAGGAATCCAGATGGGGGCCTTTTGTGGGGGTGTTAGGATCCTCCTCCTCCTTGCCTTCCTTAGCTGGTCCATAATCCTTCATTTCCTGATCACAGTGCACTTTATCCACCTTTGTCATTTTATCAAATTTAGCTTTCTCCTTCCCAGACATTGTCTTTGATCTCTCAGAGTATTTCTTGAAAAATTCCGCAAAATTGACAGGGACCTCTGGGTTTTTCTCTTTATATTCTTCTCTGCACGTCTGCACAAAGAAAGCATAGGCAGACATCTTGCCCTTTCCTTTCTTGGTGTAACCTTTAGCCATCCTGACTGTATTGTTCACTAGTCTCGGCCTTTTTTTGTTTTTTTTGTTTTGTTTTGTTTTTGAGACAGAGTCTCACTGTGTCACCCAGGCTGGAGTGCAGTGGCACGGTCTCGGCTCACTGCAACCTCCACCTCCTGGGTTCAAGCAATTATCCTGCCTCAGTCTCCCGAGTAGCTGGGATTACAGGTAGCAGCCACCATACCCAGCTAATTTTTGTATTTTTAGTAGAGACAGGGTTTTACCATGTTGGCCACGCTGGTCTCAACCTCCTGACCTCATGATCTGCCCACCTCGGCCTCCCAAAGTGCTGGGATTTCAGGCGTGCGCCACTCATCTGGCAACCTTTTTATTTTATTTTTTATTTTTTTGAGACGGAGTTTCGCTCTTGTTACCCAGGCTGGAGTGCAATGGCGCGATCTTGGCTCACCGCACCCTCCGCCTCCCGGGTTCAGGCAATTCTCCTGCCTCAGCCTCCTGAGTAGCTGGGATTACAGGCACGCGCCACCATGCCCAGCTAATTTTTTGTATTTTTAGTAGAGACGGGGTTTCACCGTGTTGACCAGGATGGTCTCGATCTCTTGACCTCGTGATCCACCCGCCTCGGCCTCCCACAGTGCTGGGATTACAGGCTTGAGCCACCGCGCCCAGCCCTTTTTATTTTTTTTTTAAGAGACAATGTTTCACTTTGTCACCCAGGCTAGACTGCATTGGCATGATCCTAGCTCACTGTAGCCTCAAACTCCTTGGCTCATGTGATCCTCCCACCTCTGCTTTGGCGGGAGGCATTTGACACCACACCTAGATAATTAAAAAATTTTTCTTCTTGAAATGAAGTCTCATTGTGTTGTCCAGGCTAGTCTCCCAAAGTGCTGGGATTACTGGTGGGAGTGCGCGCAGTCTCTTTTAGACCATTTTTTAAAACTTGTTTACAGTTACTGGAAAGAAGCAACTTGTGAGCGGAAAGTTATTTATATATGTAAATATAAATTTATATATAATGTGATTATCAAAGGTAATGCCAGTAATTTGCGAATGCATTTGAATAACTGAATGAAATTAATAGGTTAGGCTAGAAATAGGTAATTAGGTTATGCTAGAAATGTGTGTTGCAGAGTATTGTACTGAGAAGCATTTCTAATTGAAAGACAAAATGAAAATCATCTTTTTTTTTTCTTTAAGATCTGTTTACCCGAGGTATTGATATACAAGCTGTGAATGTGGTAATAAACTTTGATTTCCCAAAGCTGGCAGAGACCTATCTCCATCGTATTGGAAGATCAGGTGAGGAAAAGGAGGTCATCTTCTTGCTAGAAGTTCTTTTTTGAGACATGTAATCACTAAATTTTGTTCGTTTGTGAAATAGAGTTCAGTAGCTATGAGAATAGTGAATTAACACTAATTCAGTTGTTTGGTATTTAAGACTAATTTCTAATTCTTCTGGAACATTTATTAAGAAAAGTTAAAATAACTTTGCTTAATTTGAGATGAAATTAACACATGAGAACTTTATTCATTAGGTGGTATGATGTGTGACTATAGTTTGTATTTTATGGCAACTTTTGACACAGATGAGGAGCCATTTTGTCATTTGAAAAAGATAAAGTACTACTTTGGGGCTGTAAAACCTGAAATTGTAGGGAAAGGTGTGTTTGAAGACCATTAAGAAGTTGTTTTGCGTACTAAGAATAGCACTGAACAGAATTACCAATCCTGTGTGGTTTTGCCACTACTTCACTTAAAAAAAAATTGCATGATTTGCATTGATTTTCAGATTTTATTCATTAAAATTAATTTTTAAACAAATTTTTTATTAGGTCGCTTTGGTCATCTTGGCTTAGCCATCAACTTGATCACATATGATGATCGCTTCAACCTGAAAAGTATTGAGGAGCAGCTGGGAACAGAAATTAAACCTATTCCAAGCAACATTGACAAGAGCCTGTATGTGGCAGAATACCACAGCGAGCCAGTAGAAGATGAGAAACCTTAACAAGCATGTACGTCCCTGACAGTATAGCTAAGAGGAACCTTTAAATGAAGGAAATCAAATTCTTCTTTTCTGGGGGAAATTTGATGTCACACGATATATAATAGCAATAAAGGGTAAAGATACCTGCTGACATAAATGACAGTAAATAATATGTCTTCTGGGAGGTTGAAGTCTCATTCGAGAATCTATAAATGTTCTTGAATGCAGCTTCCTGAATAATGAGATAGGTTAGCAAGTACTTAAAACATTCCGAGTCCTAAAATAATGAAAGCAAAAAAGAATCTTTTTCAGCAACTTGTTTTTCTTTTTGAGACAGGGTCTCACTCTGTCATCCAGGCTGGAGGGCAGTGGTGTAATCATAGCTGACTGGCAGCCTAGTTCTCCTGGGCTCCCACCTTAGCTTCCCGAGTAGCTGGAACTGTAGGTATATACATACCACCACACCTGGCTAATTTTTTTAATTTTTGGTAGAGAAGTGGTCTTTCGGCCGGGCACGGTGGCTCACGCCTGTAATCCAAGCACTTTGGAGGCCAAGGCGGGCGGATCACCTGAGGTCAGGAGTTCAAGACCAGCCTGACCAACATGGTGAAACCCCGTCTTTAAAAAAGAAAAAAAAAAAAAAAATTGGCCTTTCTTTGTTGCCCAGGCTAGTCTCGAACTCCTGAACTCAAGCAGTCTTCCTGCTTTGACCTCCCAAAGTGTTGGGATTACAGGCATGAACCACCTGCCTGGCCTTTTTGGCAGTTTTGTGGGGTTTTTGTTGTTTTTTGAGACAGTCTTGCTCTGTTGCCCAGGCTGGAGTACAGTAGCGCGATCACGGCTCACTGCAATCTCTGCCTCCAGGGTTCAGACCATTCTGGTGTGCCTCAGTCTCCTAAGTAGCTGGAATTACAGGCATGCTCCACCATGCCTGGCTAATTTTTGTATTTTTTAGTAGAGATGGAGTTTCACCATGTTGGCCAGGCTGGTTTTGAATTCCTGACCTCAAGTGATCTACCCAACTCAGTCTCCTAAAGTGCTGGGATGATAGGCATGAGCCACCACGCTCTGCCAGCAATTTTGAATATGAAAGTATTTACATTTCTGAAAATATAAAATGTTTTTAGCATTTACTCTTAATTTCTTTTTATTTTTAATTAATTTATTTATTTATTGAGATGGAATTTTAGTCTCACCCAGGCTGGAGTACAGTGGTGCCATCTTGGCTCACCACACGCTCCACCTCCCGGGTTCAAGCAATTCTCCTACCTCAGCCACCCAAGTAGCTAGGACTACAGGCTTGTACCACCATGCTTGGCTAATTTTTTATATTTTGAGTAGAGACGGGGTGTCACCATGCTGTTGAGGCTGGTCTGAAACTCGTGACCTTGTGATCCAACAGCCTCAGCTTCCCAAAGTGTTGGGATTATAGGCAGAGCCACCTCGCCCAGCCTACTCTTGATTTCTAATAAGTACATTAATAACTCTGGTAAAATTATTCATAATACCTTACTACCAAGTATTTAATGAGATTACGAGGATGGCTATCTTCTTAAAAATATCCACTCTATCCAGTCACAGTGGCTTATGCGTCTAATCCCAGCACTTTGGGAAGCCAAGGTGGGCAGATCACCTGAGGTCAGGAGTTCGAGACCAGCCTGGCAAACATGGTGAAACCTGTCTCTACTAAAAATACAAAAAATTAGCCAGGCATGGTGGTGAGTGTCTGAAATCTCAGCTACTTGGGAGGCTGAGGCAAAAGAATTGCTTGAACCTGGGAGGCAGAGGTTGCACTGAGCCAAGGTTGCAGCAAGCCAAGGTCGAGCTATTAACACTCCAGCCTGGGCAATAAGAGTGGAACTCTGAGGCCGGGCGCGGTGGCTCACACCTATAATCCCAGCACTTTGGGAGGCCGAGGCGGGTGGATCACGAGGTCAAGAGATCGAGACCATCCTGGTCAACATGGTGAAACCCCGTCTCTACTAAAAATACAAAAAATTAGCTGGGCATGGTGGCGCGTGCCTGTAATCCCAGCGACTCAGGAGGCTGAGGCAGGAGAATTGCCTGAACCCAGGAGGCGGAGGTTGCGGTGAGCCGAGATCGCGCCATTGCACTCCAGCCTGGGTAACAAGAGCAAGACTCCGTCTCAAAAAAAAAAAAAACAGTGGAACTCTGTCTCAAAAATAAATAAATAGATAAATAAATAACCCACTCTGATTTCCTGTACAACCTGTCCCCCATCTTTTCTTTTTTTATTTTTATTAAGATCGGGTCTCACTCTGTTGCCCAGGCTGGTTTCAAATGCCTAGGCTCAAGTAATCCTTCTATCTTGGCCTCCCAAATTGCTAGGATTATAGGTGTGAGCCACCATGCCTTGCCTCTATCATCTTTTGATGGCTATTGGGCTCTAGTCAGAAATGGACAAAACAAGGCTGAGCTTTAAGCAAGGTAGGTTGTTTCAGTTTTTTGGAAAATTTTATTTGACAAATCATAGTTTCTAAATTATAGGTGAACATCTTACCTATTTAAGTAATCTACTGTTACTTAAAAAAAATTTTTTTTTGGCCGAGTGTGGTGGCTCATGCCACATCCAAGCACTTTGGAGGCCAAGGCGGGCGAATCACCTGAGGTCGGGAGTTCAAGACCAGCCTGACCAACATGGTGAAATCCCGTCTTAAAAAAAAAAAAAATTTTTTTTTTTTTTTTTTTCCCCCCCCGCCTTTTTTTTTTTTTTTTTTTTTTTTTTTTGAGACGGAATTTCAGCTCTTGTTGCCTAGGCCGGAGTGCAGTGGCACAATCTTGGCTCACTGCCACCTCCCGGGTTCAAGCAATTCTTCTGCCTCAACCTTCCCAGTAGCTGGGTTTACAGGCAACATGCCATCAAGCCCAGCTAATTTCTGTTTTTTTTTTTTTTAGTAGAGACGGGGTTTCACCATGTTGGCCAGGCTGATCTCTATCTCTTTACTTTGTGATCTGCCTGCCTAAGCCTCCCAAAGTGTTGGGGTTACAGGCATGAGCCACTGCACCCAGCCTTCTTTTTTTTCTTCTTCAAATAGATAACAGGGTTTCACCATGTTTGGCCAGGCTGGTCTCAAATTCCTGATTTCAAGTGATCTGCCTACCTCAGCCTCTCAGAGTGCTGAGATTACAGGCGGAAGCCGCCTCACCCAATTGATTTTTACTTAAATACTTTTTAAATTACTCTTCACTTTACCCTGTTTTCCCTAAGCTAAACATCAGACACTTAAGACTTTAACAGTTACCAATGTTTGCTAGTACTTAGGCAGAGTATTCAGTTTGTGTAAGGTGAAATTCCCCCCCCCCCCCGCGATTTAATTGTTATGAGTGAGGACTGCCTGCTATCAGAACATTGATTGGGGCCCCCAATTTATCTCAGGGATGCCTACCAGAAATTCTTTTTTGTAGAGACTGGGTTTCACCATGTTGGTCAGGCTGATCTTACACTCCTGACCTCGTGATCCACCAGCCTCAGTCTCACAAACTGCTGAGATTACAGGTGTGCACCACTGTACCCAACCCAGAAATTCTTCAATCCTATAACCAGTAGATTCTGTAATAGGCATTGGGTCAGTAGAAACCACTAGAAAAGAGCATTTGGGATGAGGATTGTGAAAACCTATGTATCCTAGTTGTGTTGCTTTCAAAATGTTAATTTTTATTCCCTTTTTCTATAGGCTTTGACAAACTTACAGAAGGCTCGTTTGGATCTGTGACACATCGTTTTGGGGGGAATGCTCTTCTCTTTGTGGGTTTTTCATCTTTTATTTTGGAACTATGAAGACTTAAAGGAGCTCAGACATTTTTTCTTTTTTTAACTGGTGAAGAGAAAAAGGCTGAAAAGAAGGAATATACCTTTTTGTTCCACTTGTTTGCACTGTGTGCTGACTGAACATTAGTTGCACTAACTGCTGGTTTTTAAAAATGTTTTCTGGGGAAAGGGGACAAGGAAGGAAAAGAAAGAAGAGAAGGGGAGAAACCCTAAAAAGAGAAGAATCTTAATGAACACACAAGCTTGTCTATGATTTCAAAGTTCTCCAACAGCTGACTCTTGAGTGCATTTCAACTTCTCCCTGATTACTCATCCGTTTTTTAAGCCTGAAGAGCTTATTACTTATTTGTGCGAAGTGCCTTATGCTATGAGACCATTCAGAATATCATCTTTTAGACAGCCCAAGGAATCAACAATAATAACTCTTTCTTTCCTTTTTCTTTTTCTTTCAGAAAATTTTGTCTTTTCATTTGGTTTCAAGTTGAAGTCTCTTCCCTTTCTACCCAATACTCAAGCCCAGGGCTAGAAGATGAAACTTCCTAGTAATGTTAAACACCATTTTCTTTTTCTTTATGTGGAGGAGTTGATAATGCAACTGCAGTTCATCCGCACTGTAAATACATGTATTTAAAAAACAATCCCAAGTAAAAATTTCTTCTGGGCTGAGTAGATAAAATATCATCGCTCCCAAAGGAAAGAGCAGTCTATCATTGCAGGAGCCATATGACAAGCCTTTGTGCTCTATAGCAGACACTAAAGACTGGTTTACACGCGCCTCCAGTAGCAGTATGGCACTTGATGTGTAGACATGTCAGAGCCTTGAGCCTCTTTCCTCTGTGGCAAAGCGTGTCCCATAGAAAATTGGGTGTGTATACTTGTATAAACTTTGTAAATAAGTTTTTTTCTGGGTTCATATATATATATATACATATATATATTTTTTTTTGGATGAAGGTTGCTGGGATTAAGGGGATTAGAGTGATTATGGGAGCAGCTAAAGATGAGAGGGGCTCAGTTTTACGCAACACTAAATTCTAGAAAGTACTTCTTGTTGTAGAGAGCAGATTTCTATGGTACCCTGTGTTAGTAAAGGGACGCAGGAATCTGGGGTGTACTGTCTGCTGCCACGCTATCTCATCTAGTACCTTTGGAGTAGGTTGACCAGAGAGAGCAAGGAAGCTTCAAAACATTGATAATTGAAGATTTTTTTTAGAAGCTCTGATTTTGCTTCTTCCCCCTTTGTAAAAGTTTGCGGAATATTTCAAGCTCTGCGAAAGGGGGCAAAGATTAGTCTACCTTGCAGTGTGGGAATTCTGTTGAGTGGCAGTGTCGTTGAGTAGTATATATATAAAGCACAGATTTGCATTTCAGAATATTAGCCAGTACCGGCTTTGGTAACGTTAGCAGTTCTGGAGCTTAATTTTCTGTGGATCATTTCCTGTAGTGTGTAAATGTGTTGCCCTCTGCCCACCTTGATACATAAACTTGCAGGAATGGGCAACCTAAGAGCTGTTAACTTTCATGCTACAGAAAGCTGCTTGCCATTCTCTTGCGTTGTGACAAGAGTTGTTTTCTGTCATTTTGCACTGTAAATTGCTGGCAAATGCTTTACAGTCAATAGTGTTGCTTTAAATTGTGCCCCTCCCAACATGCTTGATGTTTGGCCTGATCTCCAGGCAAAAGGAGTGAGATAAATCAAAACCAGTGAACTTTTTTTTTTTAAATGTTTTTAATTCCCTTTTAACCCAGTGTACTAAGTCAATCAGGAGGCATCGGGAAAGGGGGAAAACAAAAAACAAAAAAAAATTGATTTCTATATTTCATTGTTTTTCAAAACCCTAAAATATTACAAAATAAGTCCAGCCATATACATTAACGTTTGAACTCTTCTGGACAAAGAAATCAGTTACTTGAAGTTGCTTTTTTGACTCTGCCTACTGCTGAGCAAACTTATTTGTGACACCCACAATTACTTGGAGATCAAAATCCTACAGATGCCTCCTGATTGGACAGAGCCCTAATTCCTTAACAACTGTAGCAAGAGCTGCGCGGTACAAACCCAAAAAGAGCAAGCTCATCTATTTGGAATCCAAGTCTCATACATTCTGTCCGGTCAATTTTGGTTACTAAATAGAAACCCTAATTAAGGAAATAACATTTTTCCAGGGAGGGGTGGGAGAGGGAATTTAAAAGGTGTCAACTTTTGACCAAAAAAATCTTGCCCTTGTACTGATGCAGCTCTCTTTCTCCCCCACCTCTTGCGAGATAAGAGGGATCATTCATATAGAAAAAAAGAGTGTAAATGCAATTCTGTATCTCGCTAGAGACCATGTGGGTGACTAAACAAAAAGTGCAGTCTCCTTTGCCAACTTTAGACTGCTCTACCTGGTGCCACATGCCTGTGGGTCCCTCTTAAAGCACAGACTTAAAATTGCAAGTATTACTGAAGTATAGCCTCTAATGAGGAGTGGCACTTAAACTATCTGGGACACCACCACTGGACACAGTCTTGTAGAGGCAGCTGTCCAGTTTTGGTGTTGACTCTTGAATAGGAATTGTGAAATGGAAAGATGCTCTAAGGACTAGGTCAAAGCCTGGTCTTTTCTTTTTTTTCTTTTTTGGTCCCTCATAATAAGCATTGTTACTGTTGGAAGTTGTTTTTGCTTCTTTCCAATATTGGGTATGTATTTTTTTAAGGTAATGGTAATATTTTCCAGTGGCTCATTTGGATGAGAACTACCCCCTATTTTTAATACTAAAACTACAACTCATGGTTTAGCCTTTGGTTGTATAGTTGTGTAATGGGCCATGGACTGTTACACACCTTGCCAACTTTAGGCCTATGTTTTTCCTTTCCCCGTATATTCTAATGGGGATATAAACTTTTGCCTTTCCCTTAGGAGTGGAATAAGTTTATTCTAAAATGATCTTTCATGGAAGTAAGGGAGAGGGAAACCTAAATATACCTCTTAAATTATTTCAAGTTGGTCCCAGCAGTATAAAATGGGTTGGCCCCAAAGGGTTGGGGGGTGGGCTTGGTTATCAGTATTTGTTTTCAGAATGAGATGGGAGCATCTTTCCTTTGCCACATGCTTTGTGCTTGATACCATCATGCTTGGTTCAAACAAGACAACACAGCCAAAGCCTTGAGTGTAAGTTTTTGGAATCAAAACATCTCATTCTGATGACTTTTTTTGTTGTTGTTTTTTTTTGTTTTTGTTTTTTGGGGTTTTTTGTTTTGTTTTTAATTAGGGCGGGAGGGAGGGTACTTTGCCCCCAAAAGGGAGGGTGTCTGCACTAAGGATTTAGAAACACTTTGGAAGCTCATAACCTCATCAGAAACTGCCTTTAGCCACACTCCTGACCTTCTAGATGAGTAACAAAAAGTGAAATAAGTTCTTGGGAATTAAGCCATGTTGTTTTAAGTTGCTATTTTTTCAGTGTTCTAGGGGGTCTTTAAATTTGTTACTGTGGAATCATTTTCTTGCCAAATACCTTTATCAAAATTATTGGCCTCGTGAGAGCTGAAGTAAGTCAGCTTTTTGGTGAACTTCAGTGGACTTCTGTGAGGTTGTAGGTGTACTTTGTATCTCTAAAAATAGTTTTTTAAAACTCCCAAAGAAAATCTACTCTCCTTTGTGATCTAAAAACTCATCTTTGGGGTAAAGAGTTAAGTGTCCAAAGGTTGTCATAGTTCATGAGGTCAGAGGGAGCTAGCCTGGCACCTGGACTCTGCCCCTCCACAGCTGACAGGTTCCAACAGAAGTGTATTTAAATTCTCCAGTAGACAGTGCTGGGCAAGGGAGGGGGTAGGGCTGGGTTATTAAGATACAGACAGGCTGCTGTATTTTAACCATTGGTTATGGGGGATGGGGCGCCTGGAGAAAACAAAGTCACTGTTCCCTTTTTTGAAACAAAGGAAAAGAATTTGTTTTTTTCTCAAGTAAAAATGGTAGAGAATTCCAGTGTCCCTAGCCACAAGGGACCAACCAGTTCCACTGAGAAGTGAACAGTGGGAACTCAAAATTTCTGAAACATTGGGGAAAGGGAAAATTGGCTTTCTGTTAATTGGCAGATGTTCCAGTGGGGCTGTGTTTTTGTTGGGATGTGTTATGTTGTATGTACTCATGGATCACAGTCTGCTGAGTTTATAAGGTTCAAAAAACATGGTAAAATCTTGATTTTTGTTAATTTATCTCAATAAAAGCCCACTGGAACTCCAGATGTGTGTGGTATATCCTTAGCAGCAGCTATGTCTGTAGGAATCTGGGCATTTTCCTCAGGTCATTCATAGTGTGAAGCAGTCAGACATTCTCAACACATTCCTGTGAAGCTCAGTTGAATTCAGAGCCCCTTCACCTGTTCTAGATATTGTCCCACCATGCTGTCAGATTTCACAGCCTAAGTAGAGAACCAAGATCATCAGTTGGGAAGAGGATAGATGTGGTCTGTAATATGTCCAAAGTTCTCAGTAATATCCTCCTACAATTGTTCTCAGATGTAAAGCTGAACAGACCCCCAAAACTAAGGTATACTACATCTAACAGTATGACTGGAATTCCTATGCTGAGAACTACAAATCACTGATGGAAATAAAAGATCTAAGCGGGGGAAGAGCAGACACTTAAAGCTGAGCACACTAACCTCACTACTTGCCTACCCAAAGAAATACTGGGGTATAGCTAAGAAAATCCAGTCAGTCCTCTGTATCTGGCTTTTCACATCTACACATTTAAACAACTGCAGTTCAAAAATATTAGGCCTACAGTGATTGGGTCTGTACTGAGTATGTACAGATTTTTCATTCCCTAAACTACAGTATGACAACTATCTACATAGCACTGTACTAGATGTGAGTAATCTGGAGATGACAAAGTATACAAGATGATGTCCATAGGTTATATGCAAACACTACATCACTTTAAAGGGACTTGAGCGTCTGAGGGTTTGGGTATTTGCAAGGGAGGGTGGAGTCCTGGAACCAACCCCCATGGATACCAAGGGACTAATAACTACGTGCAATACCTAAGTGCTGAAGCTACAAAACAAACTGATAGAAAAAAATCAGACCTAGATAAATAGAGTTGCTATGGTTCGTGGACTGGAAGTTTCACCAATTTGGTCTAGAGGGTCAATCCATTTCCAGTCAATCCAATAGGCTTTTTTGTAGATATCCACAAGATCTATACTATAAAATATAGAATATTATAAAATGCAGGAAGGCAAATTATAGAATGTCCACAATATTCTATAAAATATATGTGGAGTGCTGGGGTAGCAGTCACCTATAGTCCCAGCCACTGAGGAGGCTAAGATGGGAGGATCACTGGAGCCCAGGGGGTCCAGGCCAGTCTGGGCAACATAGTAAGACCTTGTCTCTAAAAAAGTAAAGTTGGGGTGCCGTGGTGGCTCAGGCCAGTTGCCCTGGTGCTTGAGGAGGTGAGGCTATGTGTTCAAGGCCAGCCTGGGCAACATAACCAATCATTCATTAAAAAAAAAAAAAAAAGTAATAAAATTTATATGGGAAGGCAAATTATGCCGTAACAATTTTGTAATAGAACAAAATTGGAAGAGTCACTACCTGATTTAGACTCACTATAAAGACGCAATAACGAATGTTGTATTGTTGCAAACAGGATAGACGTGTATGTTGATGGAACAATAGAGCCCAAAAGTAGACCTACACAAATATAGTTGATTTTTGACAGTGCAAAGGCAATTCAGTGGAGAAAAGATAGTCTTCAATAAGTGATATTGAATATATTGCAGAAACAATCTTTCATCCATTCCCTGTGTATTCTATAAAAATTAGTTCAAAATGGATCATACAACCGGGCATGGTGGCTCATGCCTGTAATCTCAGCAATTTGGGAGGCCGAGGCGGGCATATCACTTGAGACCAGGAGTTCGAGACTAACCTGGCCAACATTGCAAAACCCTGTCCCTACTAAAAATACAAAAATTAGCTGGGTGTGGTGGTGCATGCCTGTAGTCCCAGCTACTTGGGAGGCTGAGGCTCAAGAATCGCTTGAACCCTGGAGAGGGTGGTTGCAGTGAGCCAAGATCATGCCACTGCACTCCAGCCTGGGCAACAGAGTGAGACCCTATCTCAAAAAAACCGAAGTGGAACATAGACCTAAAAGTAGGACATAAAACTAAAATTTATAGAAGAAAACCAGGGAATCGGCCAAGTGTGGTGGCTCACTCCTGTAATCCCCACACTGTGAGAGGCTGAGATGGGCAGATCACAAGGTCAAGAGATTGAGACCATCCTGGCCAACTTGGTGAAACCCCATCTCTACTAAAAATACAAAAAATTAGCCAGGCGTGGTGGCAGGCACCTGTAATTCCAGCTACTTGGGAGGCCGAGGCAGGAGAATTGCTTGAACCTGGGAGGAGGAAATTGCAGTGAGCGGAGATCGCATCACTGCACTCCAGCCTGGGCAACAGAGTGAGACTCAATCTCAAAAAAAAAAGGAACCTGTGACCTGGTTGGGTTTGGCAGTAAGCTGAACATGCACAGGAGAAGACTGATGAGCAGTTGTTAAAACTTTCTTATCAATTAAGTGAGATGTGGAGGATATAAAATAAGTAGTAACTTAGAAATTAGAATTTAGTTAAATTCAGAAGTTAAGAAGAAAGCCGGGTCCAGTGGCACACACCTGTAGTCCCAGCTATTTGGGAGGTTAAAGCTGGGGAATCGCTTGAGTCCCTGGAGTTCAAATCCAGCTTGGGCAACATACTGAGTGCCTCTGTCTCTCTCTCTCTCTCTCTCTCTCTCTCTCTCTCTCTCTCTCTCTCTCTTTCTTTCTCTTTCTCCTCTCTCTCCCTCCCCTTTCTCTCCCTCCACCCCCCGCTTTCTCTCTCTGTCTAAAATAACTGTTAAGGAGGCTTCAATGATTTAAAGATTTTACATTGGAAAAGTACATTGGCTGGTTGCAGTGGCTCATGTCTGTAATCCCAACATTTTGGGAGGCCAAAGCAGGTGGATCACAAGGTCAGGAGTTCAAGACCAGCCTGGCCAAGATGATGAAACCCCGTCTCTACTAAAAATACAAAAAAATTAGCTGGGCATGGTGGCAGGAGCCTGTAATCCCAGCTATTTGGGAGGCTGAGGCAGAGAACTGCTTGAACCCAGGAGGTGGAGGTTGCAGTGAGATGAGATCGTGCCGCTGCACTCCAGCCTGGGCGACAGAGCAAGACTCCATCTCAAAAAAAAAAAAGCTGGGCATGGTGGTATGTGCCTGTAATTTCAGCTGCTCGGGAGGCTGAGGCAGGAGAATTGCCTGAACCCAGGAGGCGGAGGTTGCAGTGAGCTGAGTTCATGCCACTGCACTCCAGCCTGGGCAACAAAGCAAGCAGAGTGAGACTTGTGTCTCAAAAAAAAAAAAAAAAATCGGCCGGGCATGGTGGCTCAAGCCTGTAATCCCAGCACTTTGGGAGGCCGAGGCGGGTGGATCACGAGGTCAAGAGATCGAGACCATCCTGGTCAACATGGTGAAACCCCGTCTCTACTAAAAATACAAAAATTAGCTGGGCATGGTGGCGCACGCCTGTAGTCCCAGCTACTCAGGAGGCTGAGGCAGGAGAATTGCCTGAACCCAGGGGGCGGAGGTTGCGGTGAGCCGAGATCATGCCATTGCACTCCAGCCTGGGTAACAAGAGTGAAACTCCGTCTCAAAAAAAAAAAAAAAAAAAATCAAATCAGGTAACCTGTCTCCAAATTCAGTTCTTTGACTGCACTACCCTGTCTATGAAGTAATGTTGGGGGCCATGTCTTCAACCAGAGGAGCAAAGAGAATTGATATAAAAATCACTTAACCACACTGTACAGTCTGGTCTAAAGTTGGACTTCCTTGTAGACTGTGGGAAAGTATTGATTCCTACATCGCTGGCTGCCTTTCCACCATCCCATTAATCTAATTAATGGAATACACAGTGTAGCAGGTGCCTATGTCTTCAGGTCTATTCTCTAAGCTCACTGTCTCCACAGATTGACCTGTATGAACCACACTAACATTTCCTCTGGTCCCTGGCTTCCATTTGGGTTTGCTCACCAGGTATTCCCCCGAGGAAATCAGAGGGAGGGAAGAGAGTAAGTTCCTCTAATTCTCTAATTAGAGTTGGTCTGCCTCTAATTCCCTCCCTGCAAGATTGTCTCTAGCTGCTTTGTCCCTCAACCAAAGATCTCTTACTGAATCTGAATCTACCTGACTCTATCCTCATTTTCTGGTAACTGTTTCCTCTCCTTGTTAGGTTCTGCTACTAAGCCCTCTTCAAATTATGTTATTACAAATACACCGTCTGTTTCTTTTTGGGATCCAGACTGATAGAGTAATTGGTATCAGCAGTGGCCGCTGGAGACAGACTCTTAAAATGAGATTCTGGGATTGGGTTGGTCATACTTGAAGAACTCAATAACCTTTTTTTTTTTTTTTTTTCTTTTGAGACAGAGTCTTGCTCTGTGGCCAGGTGTCAGCCTGGAGTACAGTGGCGCAATCTCGGCTCACTGCAACCTCCGCCTCCCGGGTTCAAGAAATTCTCCTGCCTCAGCCTCTCGAATAGCTGGGACTACAGGCACGCACCACCATGCCCAGCTAATTTTTGTATTTTTTAGCAGAGACAGGGTTTCACCATGTTGGCCAGGATGGTCTCAATCTCTTGACCTCGTGATCCGCCTGCCTCAGCCTCCCAAAGTGCTGGGATTACAGGCATGAGCCACCGTGCCTGGCCCTCAATAACCTCTTTGTGGGAGGTGGTGGAGGGGAGACTGGGAATGGAACATGAGTAATCCATGGCATACAGTGAGTCACAATTCAAATTCTGACTGGTGGTACCATGGGATGAAGTGAGGTAAAGGACAAGCCATGGGGAAAGGAAGCTGTGACAATTATTATAGTGACAATGGGCACTTGAGTGCATACAGAAGAAGAAGAGAAAAATTAGGAACATGTAATTAACATTCAAAGAGGAAGAGAAGGCCGGGCACGGTGGCTCATGCCTGTAATCCCAGCACTTTGGGAGGCTGAGGCGGGTGGATCACAAGGTCAAGAGATCGAGACCATCCTGGCCAACACAGTGAGACCATGCCTCTACTAAAAATACAAAAATTAGTTGGGCGTGGTGGTGGGCATCTGTAGTCCCAGCTACTCGGGAAGCTGAGATAGGAGAATCGCTTGAACCCGGGAGGCAGATGTTGCAGTCCGTCAAGATCCTGCCACAGAACTCCAGCCTGGGTGACAGAGCGAGACTCAGTCTCAAAAAAAAAGAATCCTTGGGACCTCCTTGGAAGTTTTGGTGAAAGGCCCTTATCTGTAGATATTTTTGGTGTTTACTAATTGATTCCAGTGTCCCTAGGACTGAAATAGATGGCAGCCTTTGAAAGTTTTACTCAATTTGTGTAAACAGAAAAGCTCTAGATCTGATGAACAGAATTCTGACTTGAGCTAGTTCCTTAAAACAGAGCTCCTTGGATCAGAGAGAATCTGGGTCCCCCATCTAGCCTTTCTCAAAAGGGTTTGTGACTGTTTACCAGGGTGACAAGGGAAGAAGAAATAAATAGATGTTTGAGGACTACTGTAAACCCAAAATAATACAACTCAGAGGAAAGACTATGCTGGTCAAGTGATCCATGGAGTTTTGGCTTGGGTCCATCTCACGGTTGGCCTATGGGTCCCCAAACCCAGGTCCACACAGCATAGTAGGAATTGATACCCTCGGCAACTAACAGAATCCCCAATTTAGTTCCTTGACCCATGGAATAAGGAGCATTATGATAGAAAGGCTAAATGAAAGCCAGGAGAACTGCCTCCATCAAAGCAGTAAACCAAGAACAATACTGCATTCCCGAAAAGATTGAAGCACTTAGTACCATCAACAAAGACATCGAAAATGCCAGATTGCTGGTTTCTACCATCGCTCCATTCAACATCCATATTTTGTTTGTTCAGAAGATAAAGGGATCATTGAAAATGACAGTAGATTATCGTAAACTTAATCATGTGGTGACTTCAATGCAATCTGCTGTCCCAGATACTGGATTTTGTTTGTCTTTTCATTGAAGCAAATCAACATCCCCTGCCACCTGGTGTGTAGCTATTGATGTAGTGAACAAGCTTTTGTTTTCTGTTTTTTTCCAGACCTGATAGTAAACACTACCAAAAGCTATCTTCTTTTAGATAGCAGGACCAGCAATACAACTTCGTTGTCCTGTGTCAGGGCTCTGTTACCTCTCTACCTAGTGTGCAGAGACCTCATCACCTCCAAATTCTATGGGATATCATGCTTGTCCACTATACCATGGACATGGTGAGCAGGATGTAGCATCTACCCTGGACACTTTAGTAAAACTCAAGCATGCCAGAGGATAGAAAATAAATCCAACAAAAAGTCATGGACCTGCCTCCTCAGTGAAATTTTTGGGGATCCAGTGGGCTGGGGTATATTGCAATAATCTCCTTCAGAGGGAAAGGACAAATTGCTGCATTGGCCCCTCCTGCCGCTCAGAAAGAGGTACAATGCTTAGTAGGTCCCTTTGGATTCTGGAGGAAATAGATACTTTGGGTGTATACAGTACTTCAACCCATCTGCTGAGAAATCTGAATTGCTGCCATTTTTTAGGGTGGCCCAGAACAAGAGAAGGCTCTGCAACAGGTCCGGGCTGCATTACAGGTGGCTCTGCCACTGGGTCTTATAGTCTGGCAGAAAAGTGTCTATGGCTGATAGGAATGTTTGTATAGAGACTTTGAAGGGCTTCTTTAGATGAATGGTAGCACAGACCTTTAGGAATTTAAAGAAAAGCTATACCGTCTTCTACAGGTAACATTGTCTTTTTTTTTCCTTTTTTTAAAAATTTAAATTTTTTTTTTTTTTTTTTTTGAGATGGAGTTTCGCTCTTGTTACCCAGGCTGGAGTGCAATGGCACGATCTCGGCTCACCGCAACCTCCGCCTCCCAGGTTCAGGCAATTCTCCTGCCTCAGCCTCCTGAGTAGCTGCGATTACAGGCACACGCCACCATGCCCAGCTAATTTTTTGTATTTTTAGTAGAGACGGGGTTTCACCATGTTGACCAGGATGGTCTCGATCTCTTGACCTCGTGATCCACCCGCCTTGGCCTCCCAAAGTGCTGGGATTACAGGCTTGAGCCACCGCGCCCGGCCAAAAATTTTTTTAATTAAAAAAAAAATTTTTTTTAAGATGGGGTTTCACCACGTTGGTCAGGCTGGTCTTGAACTCCCAACCTCAGGTAATCCTCCCGCCTTGGCCTCCAAAGTGCTTGAATTACAAGCATGAGCCACCATGCCCGGCCTTTTTTTCCTTATTTTTATTGATGTATTTTTTGAGACAGAGTTTTATTCTTGTTGCCCAGGCTGGAGTGCAATGGCGTGATCTCTGCTCACTGCAACCTCTGCCTCCCAGGTTCAAGCAATTCTCCTGCCTCAGCCTCTCGAGTAGCTGGGACTACAGGCTTGCGCCACCACGCGCCACTCATCTTCTATTTTTAGTACAGATGGTGTTTCATCATGTTGGTCAGGCTGGTCTCAAAGTCCCAACCTGAGATTATGTACCCACCTTGGCCTCCCAAAGTGCTGGGATTACAGGTGGAGCCATGGTGGCAGGCCTCCCTTTTAAAATATATAATTATTCTTTAACATACTGACCAGAGCTTGCTATGTTGCTCAGGTTGGTCTCAAACTCCTAGGCTAAAGCAATCCTCCGTCTTGGCCTCCTAAAGTGCTGGAATTACAGGCATGGGCCACTACGCCCATGATCATTCTGCTTTTGAGAAGCAACTTCTGACTGGCTATCTGGCCTTAGCAGAGCCTGGACACTTGACTAAGAGTTACCA
Source organism: Sapajus apella (assembly GCF_009761245.1). Lineage (NCBI taxonomy): Eukaryota > Metazoa > Chordata > Mammalia > Primates > Cebidae > Sapajus > Sapajus apella. The sequence continues at coordinate 16,452,952 of NW_022436956.1, forward strand.
AGTTACCGTATAACCAGAGCTGCCCATCATGAACTGGCTGTTGCTTGACCCATCAAGCTATGAGGCAACTTTGGGCTCTACTGGTCCAGAGGTTGGAGCTCCTAAAGGGGAATACCTCTGTCAGGGAACAAAACAGTGGTTCCATTAAATTGAAAATTGAGACAGCCACATGCCTATTTTGTTTTTTTTTATGCTAATGAATCAACAAGCAAAGCACTGTTGTGAGGATTGATCCTGATTTGAAAGGTGAAACTGGGTGGGCGCGGTGGCTGACGCCTATAATCCCAGCACTTTGGGAGGCCAAGGTGGACAGATCATCTGAGGTGGGGAGTCCGAGACCAGCCCGACCAACACAGAGAAACCCCATCTCTACTGAAAATACAAAATTAGCCAGGCGTGGTGGCACATGCCTGTAATCCCAGCTACTCGGGAGACTGAGGCAGTAGAATTGCTTGAATCTGGGAGTCAGAAGTTGCAGTGAGCCGAGATCAGGCCATTGCACTCCAGCAGAGGCAACAAAAGCAAAACTCCGAAAAGGAAAAAAAGGAAAGAAGAAAAACAAAAGGAAAGAAGAGGCCCGGCGCAGTGGCTCACGCCTATAATCCCAGCACTTTGGGAGGCCGAGGTGGGTGGATCAGGAGGTCAAGAGATTGAGACCACCCTGGTCAACATGGTGAAACCCATCTCTACTAAAAATACAAAAATTAGCTGGGCATGGTGGCGTACGCCTCTAATCCCAGTTACTCGGGAGGCTGAGGCAGGAGAATTGCCTGAACCCAGGAGGCAGAGGTTGCCGTGAGCCGAGATCGAGCCATTGCACTCCAGCCTGGGTAACAAGAGTGAAACTCCATCTCAAAATAAAATAAAATAAAATAAAAATGATAAAAAAAGAAAGTAGAAATTGGGTCATGACCACACAACCAAAAGGAATAATATGTCTGGAATGCAGGGGATCCCCCGGGGATACCATAAATGTGATAAATGTTGATGGAAAATGACAACTTAGGGTAGGCTGTACTGCTAACAGACCTTTCAGGAATGAAGTTTTGAATCTTATCACCAGGCAAGAAATCAGGACTAGCCAAGCTATTTGCAGGAAGCAAAGGAAATGCAGAATGGGTTATGAAGAAGGCAGTTATAAATATCATTTTATGACCACATGACCAGTTGCAGAAATAAGAATTATTATAGTTATGAGTGTTTCTTATTATAATCTCATAAGTATATATTAACCAATTCTTTCCTTTTACTCCCCTCCCATTCTCCTACTATCTAAGATAAGATGTGTTAACAAAGTTTAACCTTGGCCGGGCATAGTGACTCACACCTGTAATCCCAACACTTTGGGAGGCCAAGGTGGGTGCATCACTTGAGGTGTCAGGAGTTCAAGACCAGCCTGGCCAACATGGCAAGACCCCATCTCTACTAAAAATACAAAAATTAGGCAGGTGTGGTGGTATGCACCTGCAGTCCCAGCTGTTTGGGAGGCTGAGGCAGGAGAATCACTTGAATCCAGGAGGGGCATTGCAGTGAGCCAAGATTGTGCCACTGCACTCCAGTCTGGGTGACACAGCGAGACTCTGTAAAAAAAAAAAAAAAAAAAAAAAAAAAAAAAAAAAAAGATTATCTTAAGCTGGAGGCAAATGAGAATCAACAGGTGCAGAAAAAAAGCCTTCCCCTGGAGCTTCCCTCTCCAACTTAAAGCAGAAACTTCTGGGACATTCCCTTGCCTAGGGAAGTTTCATGACCATAAAGTAAATAAGAAAAAAAAAAAAGTAAAAGACCATGAAGAGGGAAAGTCACTTGAGCTGGACCTGTATAAATAAAATAATCCTTATCTTCCATTAGTTTCCCCCATACATTTATCTTCCCAAAGCTTTCTGCCTGTTCAAGCCTAAAGTCCTTTTTTTTTGTCTTTTTTTCTTTTTCTTTTTTTTTTTGAGACAGACTCTCCCTGTATCACCCAGGCTGGAGTGCAATGACACAATTGGCTCATTGCAAGCTTCACCTCCCAGCTTCAAGCGATCCTCTTGCCTCAGCCTCCTGCTCCTGAGTAGCTAGGATTATAGGCATGCGCCACCACACCTGACTAATTTTTGTATTTTTAATAGAGACAGGGTTTCACCTTGTTGGTCAGACTGGTCTCGAACTCCTGACCTTGTGATCCGCCCACTTTGGGCTCCAAAAATGCTGGGATTACAGGCATGAGCCACGTGCCCGGCCCTTCGTCTTAACTCTTATCTATACACGTTTATTCTTTGCTAAGATGTGATGTGAGTCCAAGGTTCTTACCACCCCTTTGGGTTGCTCACCACCAGGCTGGTCTGGAATTCCTGACCTCAGGTGATCCACCCACCAGCACTTTGGGAGGCTGATGAGAGCAGATCACCTAAGGTCAAGAGTTCGAGACCAGTCTGGCCAACATGGTGAAACCCTGTCTCTACTAAAAATACAAAAATCAGCTGGACATGGTGACAGCCACCTGTAGTCTCAACTGCTTGGGAGGCAGAGGCAGGAGAATTGTTTTTAGCTGGGAAGCAGAGGTGAGAGAGCGAGACTTCATCTCAAAAAAAACAAAAAACTTTTCTGGAAACAACTTTGAACAAAGCGCCGAACTACACAAATGCAGAATGAAAACAGCATTTGAACTCCACCAAAAGTAGTCATCATAAAAGGCGTAAAAATCACCTAACTTCGGCCGGGCGCGGTGGCTCAAGCCTGTAATCCCAGCACTTTGGGAGGCCGAGGCGGGTGGATCACAAGGTCAAGAGATCGAGACCATCCTGGTCAACATGGTGAAACCCCGTCTCTACTAAAAATACAAAAAAATCAGCTGGGCATGGTGGCGCATGCCTGTAGTCCCAGCTACTCAGGAGGCTGAGGCAGGAGAATTGCCTGAACCCAGGAGGCGGAGGTTGCGGTGAGCCGAGATCGCGCCATTGCACTCCAGCCTGGGTAACATGAGTGAAACTCCGTCTCAAAAAA